>NW_027103422.1:18587-80674 GCF_902728285.1 Clytia hemisphaerica | reverse complement strand
TAAGTTACAATGAATAATTTCAGTGAATAAAGGGAATCAATAATAATAAAATAAATGCTTACCCTAATTTCTATTTCTAAAGGATATTGTTATTTAAATAGTTTAAAGCTTGCCGAATCTATTTAATTATTATATTTATAGCAATAAGTTATAAACATTGTTACTGTATGATAGCTTGGGTATTTAGATAGATTACTGCTTGATTGTTTATGAAAATTTGTCAAACAGTTTGATATTTTTCAATTTTGAAGTACCGTATTTCCTCTGTATTAAGTGCTGCTGCGCTCCTAAAATTTTCGTGTGGCTGTGAGGCATCTTCAACATCTGATTGGGATATGTTGTCAAACAAGAGGTGCGGCGCTCTTTATAGGGCTCCGCTCTTAAAATTTAGATTTCAGGTGCGGCGCTCATTAGAGGGTGGCGTTAAAATAAAAAGAGGAAATACGATATTGTTAAAGATTAAATTTCACTGTATTACAAAGGAACTTAGGAACCTGAATATAAATTAAAAAACTTTCTTGTGTAATGTCTATGTATTAATGAATCTATTGTGTTTTACTTCTTTTTCTTCGCTTTTTTTCTTTAAGACTCATCTTTTTCCTTTTTCTTGTTTTTACTTTTGGTCTCCTTGCTGCAGTGTGTGGAGAGACTTGCAAAAAATGCTCGTCCAGTGTTGCCTTAAGTCTCTCTGTTCCAACTGGCATTCCAACATAGTTCTTTTTGAACCCATTGTATACAGCGTGAAGGCTTTCCATTCCCTGCTCCCCATAGATCCCAAACGCCATATTCCATTTTCTCAAAAACGGAACAACATGGTCCTCAAGTAGATGCATTTTTGGCGTTATACTCTCCTTTTTCCAAGTAGCACGATAATAATCCATCAAATTGATAATATGACTTTCTGAAGTAAAAGAAACACATTTTCTTAGCAAAAATAAAGTATTTTAGAATTGTGTCTACTCTCTGAAATAAATCATTTTTTCTGAATGAAAGGATAAAAAGGTATTTTGATAAAAAGGTATTTTGAAAGTTGCCATAAGTACAAAAATGTTTGATACGCAATGTAAATGAGAACGATGACTTACGTAATTCATCAATGACATCATTACCAACTCCTTCTGCTTGACCAATGATATTGTGACAGTTTGCGTAATATTCAAAAAGCTTTTTAAATTTTCCAGCAATTTCTTTTGCGTAACTGTGAATAGATGTGTCAGCTAATCCCTTCTTTGCTACGTTATCTGGCACGGATTGACACAGTTTGACGATGCTTTCCTCCTGAAATAAAAAAATATATAATTTATTGTTTTTAGGCTCATTAGAAGCAAGATGCAAGAAAGAGCAACTACAGAGAAACACAAATATTTACCTCTAGCATTTTCTGAACATGATTTCCAATGAAGCTTCTACTATGGTAAGCTTGCCTTTCAACGTTTAATGATTGAAGCACTTCTTCAAGACCAGTTACACAAGCTCCGTCCAATGTGATTTTGCTCTGCTTCATCAATTTAGAGATTTGTGTTTGCTGGAAAATCAATCAAAGGGCATTATATAAAACAGATCACTGGTATCATATCAGAATTTAAAAGAAATTTTGAATAACCTGTAAACAATTTTTTGAAGATTTTATTGCAAACGGTAGATTTGATACAAAGTTTTCACCTAAACTAACTTGTTTTTCAAATACAGTACAATAAAGTAGTTTCAAACCTTTTCCACTATTTTTGCAACAAAATGGTCAATTCTTGGTGTGAATGTGTCAAGTACAGTCTGAATTCTTTCTTCGTTTTCTGTTTTTGACAATTCTATGGTCATAGCTTCTTCAATCAACTGAACTGTTTTCTGATTGTCAACAATTTTATCTTCCAGGTCCTGGATGGTGTTGTATGTCTGTATGATCGCGTCCTCATCGCTTTCTGTTGTAGTTGCAAGAATTTTGAGATCGACAATTTGGCAACATGCTTCCAGCAAGTTGAAGAATTTCAGATAAATTCCTAGTGAAATATGGAGAGCAGGAAGAGCCACCTATGGTAAGAACAAAAACTTTGTTGCTGGTTTCTGTGAACTCCTAAAAATTGACAAAGATTTTCAATAAAAAAAACTAAATAGATCAAGTATCCACAACATAACTTCAAGTGATTCTCATTTCTTTGTTTAACAATTCAGTGATACCTGATCAAGGGGAATATTGAAGAGACGCTCTTTGATAACATTATTGGCAAATTTTGCACTTTTCAAATCACCATTCAACTCATTCAAAAATTTTTGTAGATTCTGATCAAGTGTCAGCAAGCTCCTTGCAGAAGCAGCAGCCTCTCGGTTATTGGGTCGTAGCTGGAGCTCATCTTTGGTGATGTGACAAAACAAACATGGATGTCTTCCTAAATTCGAGAAAAGGTATGAAAGTTTTTAACACAGTGTTTGTTTCCTTTCTTACAGATAGAAATAGAAAAATAAGTACAGTTCCAAAAGTTTTTACGCCTTCCCAATTGTTGTCATGATCAAAACAGTTTACTCACCACTTGCACCAGTGAGCCCATAAGCAGCACATAGAAATTCGTAATCTCCTGCTAGAAACACACGGATGTTTCTTCCCCTACAAAAGAAATCAAGATATCAATTGACAAGTTTTTACACTTTTATCTGCCTTTGTCCCTGATTTTAAGAGATTTAGGGAGAGTATTTACAAGTAACCTAAAATTAAACAAGTGTAATCTTATAGAACAGAATCTAAAACCTAATGTTTGGGCTATGTTAATAAAAAGTCCTCAATAATACTCACTCCCATTGCATTTTTTGTAGATCGTCAACTTGTGATTTATATCTTTGAAGACCAGTGACCAGATTGGCACGATAATCCTTAGCCTCGAAAAGACTGAAGACACAAGAATTATCTTTGTTGTTTGGGCACTTTCTGTTCAATACTTCATAGCAAGCCTTGAAGCTGTGACCCCCATGATCACCACCAATTTTGACGTGTATCTCGTCTTTTATCTCAGGTGGGTGAAGTACCATTTTGTATCTATGAAAAGATTGTCTAGAGTTTCACAAAAGATGGAGAACTATTGCTTGTTATATGACCTGGAAGGTCATCGATATATCCCCATGGTGTAGCTAGCAGTTCAAATTTTCCTTTCTTATCTTTCAGAGGGAAAAGAAATGGAGCAGACTCGACAACGTAATCTTCCCCGCACCAAAGTTTGGCTATCTACGGATGCTGCCCTCGGACGCAAGTTGCACATTGAACGACTTGAACCATCTGTAGAATTGAAAATATTCGATGTACAGCTATGCTTTAAAAAGTTTCAAACCTTTCTTCATGTTATGTAAACAGATGTGTAAACAATTTCATTTAAAAATTATAACAGTTTATAACAATATTCCAAAGCTGTTTTACTTTTTTTCACTAACCCACGTGATTCAAGAATTTACTCACCTAGCCATTGCTTTTATTTTTGACCATGGGAGGCTCAGACTTGCTTTCATAGCTACCACTTCTTCTGCATCGATCCAAGATTCTGCTATATCCCCCATTTTTAGTATTGACTTTCTTTCTGTTGCAGAAAAACTTTTCAGAATTGCCCCTGTCTGAGCTAAAGCATTGTGACATGATACTTGATCAATTTGGTCTTTGATAAACTTGGTTCTTGCTTGCACCGTTCTGATACTCGCTTTCTCCGTCGGCTTGATTGCTTTTGGAGTGTGCGTGATCACCAAGGGCTAAAAGTTAAAGTTACGCTTTTCTGTAGAGCTCATTTGTGTTTTGATTTTGTAACGAAAAAAACAACAGAATTTTCAGAAAATGAACTATGAAAATGAATGTGGAGTAACCCCCAGCCCAGACTAAAAATTTAGAGTTAAAAAGTGTGTATAGGATTAAAATTTCATAGATGTGGAATATTTTGTAGATTATTATTATTTTGAATAAACTTACACGGGAACTGCCTGTGTTCAGCTCCACTGCCTTGTTTGGTAGGTTCGATTCGGCCATCTTTGTCTTCACAATTTTAGCTGCAGCCTTTTCCGCCTCCTTTGGTAACGGTGAACCGTCTGGTAAATTTAAAATATCTACTAAAGTGAATGACTTTCCTGGACATTTCTTTTCGTGTCTCAACTTTGTCTCGAATTGACCAACATTGAAAATTTGACCACAGTTTTTGTTGCATTTCGTCAAAATTGATGCGAAAATTTTCTCTACGATAGGGCACGGTTTGATATCTGATTCCTCCATCGACACATAGCATTTAATACAGTGTAAGTCCTCTAGCTTTCTTCCTTCAACATTTACTATTAAACAGTCGAAGCAAAACAAATGTCCGCAACTCTTAATCCTCAAAGGCCCATTAACAAGTGAGTTACATTTCTCGCATAATAATGCTTCAAAGTGGGGGTTTAAATCTCTATCTAATTCTGACAGAATAATTGCTTTTGGTAATTTGGATGGTGGCATATTACTTTTTAATGCTATCGATTTTTGTCTTGTCCATAAAGAGGTCTTAGGTGGAAGGCTTTGCTTTACTTTACGCCCACCACGTTGGAGATTAGAAACGTGTAAACAAATTTTGCAGGCACCATCAACGTGACTTTCCCAATGAAATCTTTTGAAATCGGTTGTAGTGTCTCTAGTTTTTGTGTTTTTGATACGGTTGTAACACTTTCGACATATCTTATTGGGGCAGTAATCAAGTTTTAATTCCTCCCTTATGTCATTGTAAAAAGCGACCTTGATGTCATCGACGTATGGCATAACATTGAGAGGCTTGTTCCCAAGAAAATTTCCACAAAGAAAGCACAATTTTTCAATGCTTCGAGCAAGTAATTCGCTTCTCATTTCCATCTTTTCAAGAAAAAATTTTTTGTTTACAATTTGACGTTCGAATCCATTTCGAACGCCGTTCGATTCAAAGATTTCAAAATGGCGGAAGATCAGACAGTCGTCTGATCAGGCAGATTTTTCAGTGAGCTGTATTACATTTTCAAAGCTTGAAGACCACAAGAAAACAGCTATTTTTGAAACAAGCAATGCATAATTGATCGATTTTTATAAGTGCTTTTCCTGCAGAAAGTTTAGAATCTATTTTTCAGGCAATTTTCACCAGGGAGGTTCGAGGAAAAGTCCCAACTGAATTTACTGTTTTTTTGTTGAGTACTCTCAATATATGAACAAAATATTTATTTTCTAGTTGTCAATAACCTTCCTATGCAATTTGGCTTCCCTTTATTTTTAAATTATCGTTTTAATACTGCAAAAAAAGTTGTTTTATATAAAGTCCGCCATTTCCGCCCTCTTCGCCTACTTTTGAACGCCCTTTTTGTTTTTTTTTGCGCCCGAAATTCTGAAATGCGCGAATCCAAGGAAAATAAGTGGCCATGAGCTTTGCCAGTTTGGCAAAAACTGGTTTTGGGGTCCCAAGGGACCATATGATGGGAAAATAAAATAAAAACCCATATTTACTAATTGTAAGGGTTATCCTGGATCGCCGCCGGACTATACGGTAATGCAATAAACGTAAGTGAATTGGCTGTCAGGAGGTTTCTTGTATATCTTTCCTTGAGAAATGACATAATTCTTCTTTCTCATGTGCCTTTCGATATGATCAACAGCAATGCATATAGGATCAGTGTGAATAAACTTGCTGACACTTCAGAAGCTGAAAAAGATTCAAGAATTGCTCTTTACTCTTTGTATTGAAAAAACGACTAAAGTCAACTTGAAGCCTTCGAGCGCAACTTCACCCTTTTCTCTGACTTTCGTGTAATAACAAGTAACTACCATACACTAGTGGGAATAAACCAGCTGCGCTGGAAGGTCAGCCCAATAAGCTTAAACTGAAATAGCCCTTTTTTGCTTAAAAATGTAATAACAGGTAATTAGGGCTATTTTTTGTCCTTATGACAGCCTATTACACTTTTTTGCTTAAAAATGTAATGACAGGTAATAAGGGCTATTTTTTGTCCTTATGACCCCTTATTACACTATTGATATTGTCATAAGGGGTAATAAGGGTATATAAGGCAGAATAAGCAAGCGAACGTCGTATTATAAGAGGGACTAAGAAAGTCTTTAAAATCTCAATAACCAAAGTTCAGATCCGGAGTATAATAAGGGGTAATAAGGGTATATAAGGCAGAATAAGCAAGCGAACCTCGAGTTATAAGACGGAATATGAAAATCTTAAAAATCTCAATGACCAAGGATCAGATCCGGAGTGTAATAAAGGGGTAATAAGGGTATATAAGGCAGAATAAGCAAGCGAACCTCGTGTTATAAGACGGAATAAGAAAATCTCAAAATCATAGTTCAGATTCGAAGTGTCATAAGGGGTAATAAGGGTATATAAGGCAGAATAAGCAAGCGAACCTCCTGTAATAAAAGGAAATAAGAAAATCTTAAGAATCTCAATGACCTAAGTATAGATCCGGAGTGTAATAAGGGGTAATAAAGGTATATAAGGTAGCATAAGCAAGTCAAGGTTATGTAATAAGCCAGAAATAAGAGAATTTATCATTGAGACCCCCGGCAGAGATATTTAAATCAATCATGTGACTGGGTTTAGCTTTTCCCAAGGGTTTTCTGACCCCTTGATATCAAGTACCACGATGAAGGATAAAAGGTCAGAATTTATCCCTCGATAATAATTCATTCAGGGCCAATGGACCGAAGACGTGTGCTCTTCGTAGATTGGCACTCTGTCAATGGATCAGCAAATGGGAAAAGGAGACTTTTACTTCAAGAGAACGAGAAAGGTAAATTTACTTGTCCTGTTAAGCTATGTCTTCACGCTGATTTTGGTAGTAATCGTTGACTAAGGAAACATATTGATAACAAGCATCCTTGGTATTATTATTTTGATGAACAGCCCCAAATTAAGAGGGAAGATGTAGTGTTAAATCAACCGAATGTATCAAAGGAAGCAACAACGACTTCGAAATCATACTACTCGATGGATGAAGGTATTGGTAAAGAATTTTAAAGTGGCTAACCACTACAACTGGAGGAGGAAAGAACCCTCGTGAGTCAAAACAGACTGCTCAGGCAAATTAAGGCAAGTCCAAATTTACTGTAATTTTTTATCACCGTTTCCACTTGTCATAGCATATCACTTCATACGTCGAAAGAAGCGTATTGGAGTGTAGATCACTGGAATAGCTGTGCCATAATTAATTTTTTCACCCAAAAAAAGATATTAGACAAAAACCAAAAAATGCTGACTTCAGCAAAACTTCTTTTTTGAATAACTCCAGTTTGGCTTATGGTATAAACATGAAATTTGGACAAAAGTTGCATATCAATAATAGTAACATTTTTGCTAATTTTTTTTGCAAATTTTGCTGACGTCAGCAGAAATCAGCAAAATACGAAATTTTGCAATAAAGTGCTGACGTCAGCAAAATTTCAAATTAGTTTTTTTTAAATGATTGTTTTAATGGTGTGCAACTTTGGTCCAAATTTCATGTTTTTACCATAAGCCAAACTGGAGTTATTCAAAAAAGAAGTTTTGCTGACGTCAGCATTTTTTGGTTTTTGCCTAATATCTTTTTTTGGGTGAAAAAATTAATTATGGCACAGCAATTCCAGTGATCTACACTCAAATACGCTTCTTTCGATGTATGAAGTGATATGCTATGACAAGTGGAAACGGTGATAAAAAATTAAGCCAAGTTTGAAAAATCTGGACAAGCCTTAATTTGCCTGAGTGCAAAGCGTGCTTTGAAATTTTTAATGGACAGCTCTGGTGAAAATGGATCTCAAGCACCTCTTACATTCGAACTCATTGATTGTTGTCTTGGTTCTCCTTCAATAATACTTTCACCGTCACCGATGTCTATTTGAGAAGGGCAAGAGAGAATCTACGGAAAAAGAAACGCTTAGACAGTACAAGGAATTTCGATTTAGAAGCATTGATAGGTCGAGAGAGTTGGGCAACTTTAGAGGAAATGGAGCAATTGATACCGTTCCATATACTGCGCTTCAATGATATCATTCAAAAATGTCGATCTCAAAGCCCTTTACCGTGCAAAAACGAGATAACCTTTTGTACTCGATTCATCACAACTTTTCTTTTCTTACGTGTAAAAGTGGCCGGGTAGCTCAGTCGGTAGAGCATTCACCTTACAATCTAAGGCTTGTGGGTTCGATCCCCGGTTACCGCCAACTCAGCGGATGAGTAGATTAGGTTGGGTAATCTGATCTAGGCGGTAAGTTACTGGGAGCTGAGAGTAGGTGTGGCGCTCCACCTCTGCATACGATCTCCCAGGTCTGGCGCAAATAGAAAAGGGGATAGACTCCCTCACTCCCGGCTCCGCCGACAGCCACCAGATGAATATACTTACTTACTTACTTACTTACTACGTGTAAAATGCAGTAGACCGATGACGTTCCAGTGTCTAACACTCTCAATGATTGAAAAAGCAAAGACGAATAATTGTTTCATAGACCAAAGAGAATTTAAAACTGCTACTACTTATCTATTCCACACCTTGATTCTGACAACGATGTTATTGCCATTCTTGATGAATATATTGACCTTGTACGACCGTTGACTAATCCGACGTGTGATTACTTGCTGGTTTCCACTACAGGTAACCAATGCCAATCATTAACATCAGCAATGACTATTCTTGTACATGAAGCAATTGGAAAATACATACATCCAACCTGTTATGGGTAAATCGTAGAGACAGCCAGTTCAGACAAGTTATCCCTGCAGGAACAGCAAATCATTTCTGAAGATCAAAAGTACAGTTCAGCAGTGGCAAAAACCTATTACAAATTAAAGCAGTTAAGGAAAGTGGCAATAGAGGGACGGCAGTGTATGGAAAAGCTGCTTGGTTCAGCAAGGAAAAAGCACCAAAACTCTGTATTGGACGTATATTGTGACTTGACAGCCTCAACCAAACGATCATTATTTCCTACCGCACAATACGTCGACAAGTAGGTGGCAGGACCTTCTTCTGATAACATGACCAGATCCTCGCCATTTTTCCCTGCAGATGTAGATGTTGAATCTCAATGTACCGAAGTCGAGAGCATCTTAAAGGAGATCTAACGTCAAAAATTTCTTTATCCTTATTTTTTGACAGAGTACAGGCCTAATTAAATAAAAAACATTGCAAAAAGAACGAGTGCAAAATCTTTCATATTGATTGAATTATCATTGTTTAAAATATCTCTTTATTTGAAAGTAAGAGGGTTTCGTGACGTCAGCGCCGAACTTTCATTTCGATAGAGAAACTGTTTGTAGACAAAAATTATGGAAAGAAGATGTTTTATAGCAAAATATAATTTTGATGTACGTAGACGTAGAGATGTTTTGAGAAAAATGTAATTAGAAGAACGAACTTGAAAGATATGGTATTGTGTCAAGCTTTCGGATGTTCCAATAAAACGTCAGGGTCAAAGGCTATAAAAGGGAAATGTTTTTTCAAAATTCCTGACCCAAAGAAAGAACGTGATAGATGTTCACGATGGCTACACAACATGGGAAATGCCAAATTGACTATCAACACTTTCGAAGCTGCTCGTCATCGAGTCTTATGCAGTGACCACTTCCACTCGAAATGCTTTGAACGAGACTTGAAAGCTGAACTTTGTCCATTGTACAACACTAACGATGGACCTGCAAGGGCAAAACGTCTCATTGATGGGGCTATACCGACAATTTTTGATCATCAGGTATACGAACAAATTAACATGGATGGAACTACAATCTCTTCAAGACAACCTAGAAAAAGAGTCTCTGATATGGAGAGAGCAGATGTAAGTTGACAGTTTTCATTTAAACAACAGAAATTTTGGAAAAGTTATAAAATATGATTTTCCAAGCCCTTTGACAAGTCTTCCTTTTGACTTTTGACAATTTTCAACTTTAACAAGATATAAGCCTCATGTCAGGGCCAAGAGCATGGTAAGAAAGATACTAAGACAGGGGTGTATATTGCAACAATCGATCAACACTATAAACTTGATTCTACATTTTGGTTTAAGGTTGTCAAGAAACTCCTCGTTGACTATGAACAATCCATTGATAATGAGAGGATCGTAAATCAAGAAAATATCGAACCATTCGATACAAACGACGCACCTGAGGAGACAGTGAATCAAAACGAAAGTCCAATTGAAAAGGAGATAGTCGAAACCAGCAGTGACGTAAGAAAAACCAATGAAGTCGGTACACAAACGGAAGATATTCTATGGCCAACTTCGTCAAGTCCTATCAAAAATGCAAGTCAAGATTCCATCTCCCAACCCGATCTCTCATTTGTTCACGATAAATATGACCCTGATTACGAGCCTTCTGTCATCGAAAATTCTAACCGAGAAGAGGTCAAAATCGACATTTTAAACGATGAAAAATTTGTCGTTTACGAAGGAATGCTGGATCAACTTGTTTCATGCTTACGTTGCAAGGTTTTGTGCACTACCTGTCGACGAAATTAAGAAAACTAAGCTAGGAACTAGTATTCACTATAAAAATCTTTTGTGACAACGAACATGTCATAATTGATTGGAAGAGCCAACCATTGATTGGGAAAATGCCTGCTTTTAATTTGTTGATTTCCGCCTCTGTATTTTTTTCTGGCTCAAATTTTGAGAGCATTAGAAAACCTGTGAGCTTTTCCGGACTGAATTTTGTAAATGCTAATACCTTCTACAAGATTCAACGTGTACTTGTAATACCTAGTGTCAACCAAGTTTTCAAACAAAATATAGAGGAAGCAAGAGCAGAAATAAAAACCAAAGCAGATCTTGAAATTGTAGGGGATGGTCGATTCGATTCACCAGGAAAATCAGCGAAGTACTGCACGTACACATGCCAATCACCCGAGACCAAAAAGATTATCGCCACCTCAACAGTCCAAACTTCAAAAGGCAAAGGCTCTGCGCCTCTTGAACTTGAAGGTTTTAAAAATTGTTTGACCGATTTAGAGAGCAGTGGTTTCAAGGTTAAGAAGATAGCTACTGATAGGAACATGCAATTGGCAAAATGGCTGAGAGAAAATCGTGCCCGTATAATCAGAAATTATGATACCTGGCATTTTTCGAAGAATATCACTTCAAAATTGAGGAAGGTGTCTAAACGAAAAGGTTGCAAAGTAATCCAAGAGTGGATTCGACAGATCGGAAATCACCTATTTTGGTGTGCCGAAAATTGCAAGGGAGATGCTGAAACCTTGAAGCAAATGTGGAAATCTCTGTTGCACCACGTCACAAATCGTCATCGATTTAAGAGGGTTTACCCCAAATACCCCAAGTGCTGCCATAAATCATTGAAAAGGAAGGAGACTGCACAGAAAAAATGGATCGTGAAAGATTCGGTAGCGTATGATGCATTAGAAAATGTCGTGACAGAAAGCAAAACCCTCAATGACATGGATCATCTCGTCAATCCATTGCACACCGGGAGTATCGAAGTATTCCATTCGCTCGTTAATTCTTACGCCCCAAAAAGATTGGAATTTGAGCTGAACGTGATGGATGCACGGGTGAAAGTAGCCGTAATTGATCACAATAGCAACGTGGGCAGGCAGCAAGCAGTCATTACCTCCGAGCGTAAAGGATCAGGGAAAAAGGGAGAAAAACAGTGGAAAATCGTCTCTTCAAAGTTGTCAAAAAATTGGGTGGCCAAAGAGACGAAGGAAGCAAAGTCTTACGATTTCGTGAAAACACTTTTAACTGAGGTTATAAAAAGGAAAGAAAAAGGAGAAAAGATTAACCAAAAAGCCTCTGAATTAGCGAATAGACTCGTAAGCCCAAAAAACATTGCATTTACAGAACGTCCAGAAAGACAATTGGTTTTGGAAAAACATTTCAAAATACAAAGGTTCAAAAAGTAGTTTAGGAATTTTGCAATAATTTTATTTCCTTTTATATTATATATCTATCTATACTCTATGTTCACAAAAGATTATAAGTCTAGTTGCTCAATGAAGCTCTCTTGAAACCAGTATATTTTCCACCAATAGACTCAGGGAACGTGTTTTTTATTTCTTTCACGACACAAGATGGGATCACCACTCTTTTGTCACGCCCAAGTATTTCGAAATAATGTGTCCACGATGTGTATTGGTAATACGCAGTGTAACGATATTGCCTGTAGAAATAAAAGAAAACAAAGACTGGTTTTCTATTTGAACTCTTGCCTAGAATTGATTCAATAAATTTATTTAGAATCTTCATTTTGCTAGATTTACAAACTATTTTGATAGATTTACGAACTATTTTACGATCTATGATGTATTACACCCAATCAAATTTACCTGTTTTTTATTTTTTTGATTCTTTTGAAAATTTTCTTATGTCTCCTTCTTGTTATAAAGGTGAACTCAAGGGCTGATGGGGTGAGAATGAAAGGTTTGAAGTCTTTGTGTTTTGTAATACAAGATATGCCTTCAAGTTTCTCTTCGAGAATACTACATTCTTTGCAACAGAGACATTCTTCTAAAGTGAAATCGGTGCCAATTACACAGTTTCTACAAGTGCACCAATGCAAGTTCTCAAGTCTACTTGACTCCAGGTCATCATTTTCCCGTTCGCTATCACTTGAAGACGAGCTTTCATCTTCTTTGTACTTTGCTGACAGGATCGCTAGCTCTTTTTTTGAATACTCAGGTTCAAAACCATAAAACCCTCCAATAGCTTCATCCTCTTCATCTGACGCGTCTGCCTCTGATTCTGATGTGTCTAACTCCTTTTCTTCATCAGTAGAATGGTTAAAAATGTCTGAGAAATCATTTTCTTCACTTGAAGATTCACTCGACGACATTTTGCTCTGAATTTAGAAGTCTAAATGAATGTGCTAAATGATTTCATCAAGAAATTTTTCTTTATAAAACTCACTAAAAGTTTAGAGAAAAAGAGAGAAAATCTTGTTTAACAAACAAGTTGTTCGGCAATGACGTCACACGCTTAAATCTTTAAAGGGATATAACTTCCTATTGAGTTAAGATTTTTCAACATAACATAGCCCATTTTAATCCCCACAATATAAAGTTTCCATAATTTCCAAAAAAATGTAGCAAAATTTTTGACGTTAGATCTCCTTTAAAGAGAGTTCAAAACATGTGTTTTCCAAAAGATACTGGAACAGAAACCTTAGATACGTCAGCAGATATTGAAATGCAAATAACAAACGTTACCGATGGTTGCTCACCTGTCAACACAAAACAGTTCACTACTCATGCAATAAAGGACATGATAAGCAAAGATGTTTCGATAAAAAAAGCGGAAGCACAGAAGGAGACAAACAAGAAAGTATCGAAAAATGTCAAATTCACGCAAGATGAAGATGAGTATATATTGAGCTGCATCAAAAAGTATGGGAAAAAGAGCTGGGCTGCAATTTTGAGAGATGATGACTTTTCTTTTCATGAATCAAGAACAAGAGATTCTCTGAGGGTTAGGGCTGACTCTGTAGCCTTTAAACTCTTAAATCAAGATCAATGATACAATAGTTTTGAATGTTATATTTTGTAATTACATTTATGCATGGTTTGACATTTTTCATGAATACAGAAGAAGTTTTAAATATATCAATCCGGTGTGCCTGGTATATTTAAAACTTCCTCTTTATTCGGTTTATTTTTGATTTAGAAACAACTTAAGTAGCATCCGAATAATTTGTTTGGAAAATGAGCAAGTATTATGGAACTTCAAGTTCGTCTAGTGAGTCGGATACTCCCCTTCTTGAGAAAATGATTAGTGGAATTCCAAAGAAAAGAAAGTTTCCTCCTCCAACTTTGAAGAGATCCAAACGTCAAGGAATGTATATGTGTTCAGGGGACGAAAAATCTTCTCAAGAGTGTAATGTTATAAAGATTGAATCGGACTCAGACTTTGCAGATTCATGAAGAAATTCTAAAACAAAAGGACCAAAAAAATTAATCGACTTTGAAGATGATAGTGCTTTTGAAAACCTTTTGCTGACAATAGAATTAGACAATGAAAGCTTGAAACCAAAAGCAAAAAGTTAGGATACTTTCAAAGACAAATATATCTATTATAATATATCTATCTATTACTCATTAAAACGAATAGCATATAGATTGTATTTTTCAGTTGGATTTAGAAAACTTAGAAATGTAGGAATATTGCGTTTTAATATCAATATAATTTTCTCATTGTAAAATTAATCGAAAGTTTCTTAGATGCCTTTTATTGCCGTTAAATCCCGGGTGGGTGGAGATGAAAGATTTGAACGCACAACAGGAAAATATACACACGAATGATAATCTATTTTTACCCTTAAATGGTATATAAAAAGATTACTATAAAATAGCGCTTAGAATATATAAAAAGATTACTATAAAATAACGCTTAGAATAATAAAAACTGTTCTATATAGAAAATGGTCTCAGTCGTCGCTAGTGGCCACTATATCTTCGTTGGTAATGATGTTACTTTTGAACTTTTCCAACTTTGGTTTTACGTCCTCTGAATCGCTTATTTCAATCACTTCAGAATCAGTTGAGCCGGTGTCGGAAGCACTAATTTCCATTACCTCATTAAAGCATTTTGCTTTGAATTTCTCGAACTCTACTTACTGGTTTCACATCTTCGGGTTGAGTGAGCTTCAACTTCGTTTTCACTGTCAGAGCTGTCATCTTCAGAGGTGTAAACGATTCGAGGAATCTCAAGGGGTTTAGGAACATTTCTTGCCAGCCACGCTTCATAAAAGGAATCTGCCTCTTCCCAATCGTATTTCCTTCGGATCTGGTACCTAAAGTGGTATAAGACGAGTAGTTGACTAATTAGTTAGTTAATCAATAAATTCTTTCATTAGTTAATTAGTAAGCTAATTAATTGAAGTTTAACAAACTTTTTCTCCTACTTAAGGGGATACTTTCTAATTCAATTAATACATCCTCATTCCTTTTACTTTAACGTTCATGATCATATTTATACATCGCATTATCATATCATATTGCAAATACCATTTTACATCCTCCTCAGAGATTGGCAGTGATTCCATTGCGAGTCTGATAAGTTTTTCAGTTGATTAACTTTCTTGTCATAGTCGATAGAATCTTTTCATCAGAAAATAGTGGATGCTTCTTAACCCAGCGTTTTCTGTCAGCTTCATCCGAAGCAAGGAAATAGAAATCGACTTGGTCGTCGTCCACCTGTAAACTTGAATCTTCAAGTAAGCTTTCATTTTCATTGGAAGAGTCTTCGACAAGTTGTGAAGAGCAAGCAAGATCATCCTCCAGGTCACTATCGTGGATAAGGCTATCCAACATACCATCAAAATCGTTGTACACTGCACCCTCATCCTCTTCGTCACTGTTGTCGCGTTCATGTCGGTCAGTCTTTTTCCTGAGATCAGCATCAGAACAGGTGGTAAATATTGGGATTTCTTTGAGCACTTCAGCACAATAGTGAAATATTTGCATACAGTGAAGTCTCGTCCAGTCTATGACAAGAAACACAACTTTGTTATAGATTGAGCAAAGTGAACAGTTAGTCAGTCAACCATATATAGATTTTCAAAAATTTTCCAGGGTGAATTTCTATTAACTATGATAATTAAGTTAAGTAAAGTAAAGTTAAGTAAAAAATAAATAAGAAATTAGTTTGACAATTGATTCCGTTTATGTACACTTACTTCTAAGGTATGAGTCCTTTTTCGGCAATGGTTTTTTGATTGCATCATTATCCCGATCATTGACAAAGTCTGGTATTTTATTTGTGCTTATGAAAAACCCCGATCTGTAATTGACCTTCGTTGCTTTGCAATGCTTTTGTGTTAAAATGAAGAATCCACCTGAAAAATCCAAGATATAGTTTTACAATTTTAGAAAAATAAATGATCGTGTATGTGTGTGAAATAAATATGTGAATTTACATCTAAAGCGTCACATTATCGAAATTCGTTCAGTTACGATGTCACTCTATCCCAATGAGATTGTTTTAGCTGGCTTACCCTGCAATATTCTTTTCGCATCAGAAATGGAAAAAGAATCTGAAGACCATTCATCCATGAAAACTAATTGAGTGTCATTGTTTATCAAATGTCCAGCAAACCTTCCTTCTACCACAATACCAGTAATATGATCTTCGCAAATGATTGCTTAACAGAAAAAAAGCAAAGTGTAGTAATGACGATTTGATTGTTATGTGCTAACTTTGTCCTGTTCTTATTATATGAAAAAAGCTAAGAAAGTTCAGAGAAAAAGCAATCTAATAAAGTTAAGGTATTGACAGAAATCGACTGGGAATAAAATTCGGCTTGTCACAAACTTGAAGGAATTTGTATATGTATACCTTCAAATTGGGCCATCAAGCCTGTCTTTCCACTGTTCACTTCACTCTCCAAAGCAAAGTTTCGGTTCTTTATCTGGAAATCTTCCGTGTAGGAGCAGTTGGTTATATTTCTGAAGGAAATAACAGTAACACAAACTCGAACAGGAATTTTACTCTGAAATAATTAGATAGAGAATGGAATTACAGAAAGTATTTAAGGATAACATCTATCTTTGAAAGTGAATAAGAATTGATCCGCATTAAAGAAAGATTTTAAATAAAAAAACCTTCAATTTAGAGGCAATTTAGTGTATTCAAGTATAGGTAGTGGTGTAACTGTAAAAGTTCAATTGATTCAATTAAAAAGCTCATTTTTGCAAAATAAAATCTACATTAAAATTTGATTACCGTGCAAAAATGGTTTCGGGTATGGAACTCCATCTTTCCTGTACGTGTATTTCACAAATGCACGTGGGGATGTGTTTGATGGAAACGATCTCACTTTTATGAACTTCTTTTGAGAGATGACAAAGATTGTACCAGCTGGTAAGCATTCTATATAGTTGTACATGATTTGGATTGGCTGCAGTAGTTGGCTTAGATAAAACTCTTACCAAGGAGGATACGTGAGAGGCACATGCATTGGCAACTTGGTTTTGTCCAAGTGCCCATTAGACATTCTTCTATGTCCTGAAGGTTGACGTAAGTGAATTTGGAATCTTGTGCCTTTTCGTAAACACGTCCCTTGCAAATGGAGTAGTGTTTCTTTCCATAAAGTGATGAAGCTCGTCAGCAGCAATACACAGTGGATCGGTTGGTATGAATTTCGCAACTGAAGGAGGTGATACTGTAGCGATAGAAGTGAGATATAGAATATAAGCTGCTTTAATGTTGGTCTTAAAACTACAAAATGGGCCACTAGAAGAGTAATCAAAAGAGAAACAAAATCAAGAACTTTTAGAGTAA
Source organism: Clytia hemisphaerica (assembly GCF_902728285.1). NCBI lineage: Eukaryota > Metazoa > Cnidaria > Hydrozoa > Leptothecata > Clytiidae > Clytia > Clytia hemisphaerica. The sequence goes on along the minus strand of NW_027103422.1, from coordinate 63,465 downwards.
CTGGTAGTAAAAGGTATACTAGATAAAATTGATTAATTATATAATTAATTAATTAGTTAATTAATTTTAATAACTTATTGATTTTATTTTAAAATTTCAATCTTGTATGTAGATTTTTGAAAGACTTAAGAGATTAAAACTATTCCTTACCACTACTTGAAGTCTCGTCTATGGTTTCCAATTCGATTTTGGTGAATTTGATATTTTTGATAGCATCCAACATCAGACCACGTACATCATTTGCAAGATTTTTAGTAAGAACGACTCGTGCCATAGGGCGTTCGTCAGCAAGGAGATCTCGGAACTCGGGATTTTCAATCAATGTGATCTTTCTCTTCACTGCTGCAGCTCTAACAGCTTCATAAAAATACCTGAGCGCTCGACTACACACTCCTGTTGTTATGGTTTTTCAACACTTGGAAAAGCAACCTTGAATACGCCACCAGCGTTGTGTAAGTTCCTTTGCCTATAAGGCAAAAAAATTAAAAAAGAATTAAAAAATAAAAAATAAAACGTTTTCAAGTTATTTCATAATCCAAATTAATTTTCATTCATTGTTCCAAAAATGTAAAAAACAATTTTCAACTGACTAATGGTCAAGACGCACTTTTAACACTTTGCAAAATGAGGAAAACGCAATCTAATATTTGTAAAATTAGTGTTTCAAAATGAGGTTGGCTTCTCAATTTAAAAACAAAATTACAAAAGATGCCTTACCGATTCACAAAACTTGAAGCCGCCCCTTTTAATATACAATATTTTTTACCTGTAACAATGATTTCTTTGCAATCACTAACATTCAAGCCAGCCAACATAATTCGTTACATATCTCCGCTTCGATTTTATTTGCACCACCTCGTGTTGAAGATATCACTATCCAATATGAAATCCGTAAAAAAATGTCCGTCCCAATTAACAAAGTTTCAATACCTTAAGAGAAGAAATTTTCGCGAGAAGAAATTTTGGCGAATGAATTTTTGTGCCATTTGGCGGAATTTATTTTGGCAAATTGATAAAATTTCTAAATTTGGCGAGAATTAATTTTGGCGAAGGACCTATTTTTTGTTGAGTATTTTAGCTGAAAAACGATGAAAAAGGGTTTTTTAAGAGAAATAGAGACTAGTGTGAAAAAAAATTAAATTTGGCAAGAAATAATTTTGGCGAATGATTTATAAATTTAAATTTGGCGGGAAGAAATTTTGGCGAATTTGCCGAATTTTTTGGGCAATTTGCCAAAATTTCTTCTCTTAAGGTAGTTGCCGAGCGCCTAGCTATATTAAATAGGCAGCTTAATTTTAGCCATAATCATTTTTTGAAAATATCGTCAAATAGAAATCAAATTATGAAATAAATTTTTACCTGGTATGACGGTTTTCTCCCCGTCTATTTCGTAACTTTGATAATCATCGACCGAATCTAACGGTGCTTCTCTTCTCTCTTCTTCTTGCCTTTTTCGTTTAATTAGTTTGTGTCTCATGTCGCTCACTTTCATGCCACAAAGACAGGAAAAGTAAAGCATCACTTCATCAAAACGCTTGATTATGGTTTCGATCTCTTCTCTTTTATTCTCAAGGTTATAGTTGGCTTTTTCAAGGTCTTCATCAAAAACATCCCATAGACAACGAAATGATATAACAAAGTATCTATCAACAACGATAGGCAACAACGATAGGCACTATGAAGTTTTTAAGTGCACTTTTAATCGTATCACATCTTATGGTCATTTGTACGCCTGACATCTTGCTCACGCGAAGTGAACATCTTCACTCATATGGCTTAATGTAGTTGATTTTATACCATCTCGTCAGACAAAAACGCAAGTTAAAAAAGAACTAGCATATGTTATAACAAAGGATTTTTATCACTCTTGAAAGGATTACTAACAAAGCCTCTATTTTTTTCTCGGTTTTTAGGGATTTTTCTATAGAGAACGATTCCCAAATTTATACATTTAATGTCGCGCTGCGATGTACAGTGGAGGAACATCGATTAAGTCTCTTTTTTATTCCTTATGGAACATTCTAAGAAACTCTACTTTTGAGAATTCCGTTTTATTCCCTTTTGTTCTCTTTGCAGAGAATGAATTGTTTTGTTTAAATAGAACAAATCGGGTCACAACAATGACCCTGTTTTGTTATTTTCTTCCGGACTCAAAGATGTAAGAACAATTTCAATAAACTACGGGGAATTATTTGTTCTTTGATATAATGGAACAAATTCAATATACCGCAGGGAATTATTTGTTCCTTCATTTAACAGAACATATTCAATATACCCCCCGGGTATTATTTGTTCCTTTATATTAAGGTATGTGGAAACCTTCGTTTGGAATTTTTTATCAATTTTTTTTTTTGTTTAATCTGATGTAAAATTTCCAGAGCTTTCCAGACAATTATTGTTTATTAATTCCCAATATTTTGGATGTTATGATTTGTATCTCTTCCTTGTTTCTCTTGTTTATAAATAAAATGTCTCTCTTCTCTAGTTCAATAAGACCGCCAAACAATGTTTAAAAAAAGAAGAGGGGAGCATTGGTGTTTTGCCCTTTTTATGTAAGAACGGCTGCTTGATAAGAATTTCTTAGAACAGTCAATCTTGTGCCCATTATCTTTTCGTCCATAATAGAGCCCTTGAGAAGTTACCAAAACAGATGAATGTATCATAATAAGGATATATGATTTATCTCGAAATACAATAGCGAAAAATAATTTCATTAAATTTTTCTTGTAAAGAAATGTTAGAGAGAACAGGAACTTCATATTTATATCTTTTGTTGTTTGATGAATAGTTTTGTTTAATCTTTGTGCAAACAAAAGATTGAGGGGAAAACTTAAATCGATGATATCTCAAGACAGAAAATTGGGATACCTAGGGTCATTCCACGAGTAATAAGTCCCCTTATCTCTGATCTGCGGACTTCATTTTTTCTTTATTGTACTCGTGAAAGATAGATCTAAAAAACACTGCCACGTTTTTCTTTCTTTTTGCCTTAAACTAAAGTTATGACCCTTTAAAGCAAAAAATCGCCATTATTTTCATGTTTTTTTTTGTCGTTTTTTGACGTTTTATCGAATAATTCAAAAACTAAGCGTTTAGAAAAAAAAACGTGGAAATGTTTTGTTCGTCTTTTTTTCTGGATCATGATCATATAAAAAGCTTTATTAAATTGCCAACATAAGGGGACTTATCACTCTCTGAAGATGACATGGTCATCTTTCCTTTGTCACCTTCTATTTCTTTGTCAAATTGACAAAAGTTAATGTTGTCAGTATTATTCGATAGAGAATTTAATAAGCTTTCCAAAAATGTATACTTTTACTATTGAAATTTATCTGAATCGAAAGCTATTAATAAAAGAGTCGGGTGTGGTGTAGAAGGTTTCCACATACCTTAAGGAACAATATCAATATACCGCAAGGAATAATTTGTTCCATTCATTGGAGGAATATTCTATTTTCTGGTAATATGGGAACAATATAGATGCTCATTTAATTATTCAAACTAACGAAAAAATTGTTCTCTTATCACTAAGAACAGTAAAATCAGTTTTCAAGGGAACAATTAAAATCTTTGTCCTAATAGTGCTGATTATTGTTCAATTTCTCATAATTGATATGAAGAATCTGTACCTGTCAAATGACCAACGAAGGTCATCACATTTATGATATATTATAAGATGGTAGTACAGTATAGATATATACCTTATTAACCATATTATAATATATTCATGATAATATGGTAGATATAAATATAATATCATATATTATATTCGAAATAAAATATTATATATATTATATCCTATTATTCAAAACTATCATAAATATTATACTATATTTGCCCCTGCAGGAGCGCAGCGACGAGGAGGCACTCATAGCTTCACTCATATATATTGGACTGGAATCTCGAATCTTTGCGTTTTTGTTTGTAATTTGATTTCCGGCCAATTAAGTGTTCCGCAAAAATATGGCGGTAAATTATACAGCGGTAAATGTTATACACATTTTCATATTACGTTTTATGCTATTACCATTATTATATATTACATTTCATTAGTTTTGATTTAGCATTGAAAAGCTGAAGCGAGTGTTATAAATGCAAATTATAGAAAAAGTATATAATTACACCATAACACGAATTACAATATTACTTTTGCAAATCAAAACAAACAAAATGGCAGACTGGTTATGATGATGAGCTGATTCTTTCGTCTTTGACTGGAAAAAAGTGTTTTGTATGGCTAATTTTGTTTCTTGTCTTTAAAACTGAATAAATACTGTAATTTAGTCAGAAGTTCATTTCAGCAATGATTTCAATTCTTTTTCTGAAATCTTTAAAGAAGTTTGCTCAAGTTTTCAAATGTACATTTGTTGATATTTTTGTTCAAACTGTAATTTATCTTTGTCTGTTATTTTATTAATAACTACCTTTATTGTTTATAGAACTTCTTGAGCTTTAAAGACCATTACATGGTCGTAACTCAGGAATGTCTTTCTTAACTTGGTAAAACAAGATACCGGCAAAGGACAAAAAAGTAGAATGTATGCATATGAAAACAAACTTTTTTTTTTGGTCTTCAAAATAGATTTACCTCATTAGAGTGTTTTCACTGTTTGTTCAGTGTGGTAAATCTATTTGGAAAACCTGAAAAAAGTTTGTATAATAGGCGCACATTCAACTTTTTCAGTTGTGATAGCCTACGTAATAACTTGCGCTCCAGTAGTTTGGTGAAATAGCTCCGATTCTGGCTTTCCAAGTTAGGAGGGGGACCTTCCGGAAGGCATTTAACGGTGGTTAGACTAGGCACACAGACAGTCATACAGAAACACCATGAAGTGAAAGTATATAGCTATAAACTCAAAAAGTCTAGCTTCCTGAAGGCACGTCTCTTCATTGTCTGGGCTGCGATCATCTTAATGGATTCAATCCTTTCAGCTTGGAGAAAAGATTGCATCATGAAAAAGTACTATGCACTTTAAAAAAAATTAGGCGCATTTCAACTTTTCTCGACTGTACGTCTGAATGGACCACAATGGCATTCCTTTATTTTTCTTTTGACCAACAACATAAAAGATTTTGCTTGAGAAGTGCAATCACAGCGTAGGCGAGTGGAGTCCGGGCCTTAGCTAGGATTGGTTTCTATTTCGCCCTATTTAAGATGGCGCAGAACTTTTTGATTATTGTTTATTAGGCAAAGTAGCAATAGAGAATCAATCAATCAATCAATAATTAAATCAATCAATAATCAAATCAATTAATTATTCCTGATTATTTTTTATGTTTCAATCTTTAAAGCATTAAAAGCTTTATAAGTGCATGACATGACCTTTCAGTGGGGGCATTTAGTGAAAGCTATGACTAGTTTAATTATAATAGGTTATGATTAAACGATCATAAGATTTTGACCATAGTATTTTGACCATATTATTATTTTAAGTTTATGATAACATTATAAAACAATGAATACATTATCATATCATTCAAATCCTATCATAAATATCATATACCATATAAAATAATATGATATGATTGTATGTTATGATAAAATAAGTAAATCGTTATAATATTTAAATCATATTATTTTTAATAAATGATATGATGATATTATTAAACATTAAATATATTATCATTACCTTCAGATTGTAAATTTGAACGATGAACATCTTAAAAAAGAATAAAAAATTAACAATTCCCATGGGAATATTTAGTCAACTGATAATTACATCTCAAGAAAAAGGACCTGGAAATCGATGATAAGTTTTGACTTGTTCATCGAAATATGAAACTCCCTTGCAAGTAACAATCCAATCACCTATCAATTTTTCCTAAGAAAACAATGAACAATATGACATTCATGACAATAGGACCCCCTGTTTAGGATATGTTTACTGTTTTCAAACAGTATAAATGACACAGTTTGAACACTCACTGATCAAGGAAGGCCAATATGGCCCGCCGGAGGGTGCTCTTCGTCGACTGGCATTCTGTCAATGGATCAGCCAATGGAAAACGAAAGTTATCTTTCAATGAAAATGGTAAAGGTAAATTTTACGTGTCCAGCTAAATTGTGCTTGCACTCGGACTTTGAAAGCAAAAGAGGTTTAAGAAAACACATAGATAACAAGCACCCTTGGTATTACTATTTTGATGACCAGCCAGAAATTAAAAGGGAAGAAGTCGAACTTAACCAACCTATTGTCCAAAAGAAAGACTCTACAAGTTCCAAACCTTACTATTCAATCGATGAAGGGATCGGAAAATCGTTTTATAGGTGGTTGACCACTACCTAAGTTTATTTGAGGAGAGCAAAGGAAAATCTGAGAAAGAAAAAACGCCTTGACTGCACGAGAAACTTTGACCTAGAAACTCTCATTGGTCGAGACAGCTGGGCCACTTTAAAAGAAATGGAGGGAGTCATTCCTTATCATATCTTCAAATTCAAAGAAATCGTTAACAATGGCAAAGTACAACAACCATTACCCAGTAAACAAGAGCTTACATTCTGTACTCGTTTCATCACAACCTTTTTATTTTTACGTGTAAAGTGCAGTAGACCAATGACATTTCAATACTTGACTCTAACAATGATCGAAAAAGCAAAGCAGGCTGATGGTTTCATTGACCAGAGGGAGTTCAAAACGACAGGTAAATATCTTTTTGATACTCTCATCTTAACTGAAGAAGTATTTACTGTCTTGGACACATACACAGACTTTTTTAGACCTCTTATGAAACCAAGTTGTGACTATATGTTAGTATCAACAACAGGTAATCAATATCAATCTTTAACAACTGCAATGACTTTAATTGTACATCAAGCCATAGGAAAGTATATCCATCCAACAAGATATCGACAAATAGTTGAAACAACAAGTGCGGATAGATTATCTCGATCCGAACAGGAGATAATATCAGAGGATCAAAAACATAGCTCTGATGTTGCAAAGGTTCACTTCAAAAAGAAACAATCGAGAATAGTCGCCACGCAAGGTCGTCAATGCATGGAGAAAATGCTTGGTACTACACGAAAGGATCACCAAGAAGCATGTTCAGGCGTGCTGAGAGATTTAGTTGCCATGTCAAGAAATACAATTGAATCACAACCAATTAAAGACGCAGTTGCTAGTTCAGCTTCTTCAACCTCAACAAATAATCACATTCCGATGATAGTAGATTCAGACGATGACGCATTCGAACCAAGTAATATTGAGGCTCAGTGCACTGAAGTGAACAACATCATGCAACGTGTGCAATCAATGTGTTCGACTTCACCTCTCACAAATCAAAAAGGAGGGTTTCAGGCGATATTTAAAAAACCCGTAAAATTTTATATAATTCAATATTCGAGACCTTCTGGCGACGCGAATATAACTATTTTTCGATGGCCGCCATATATGTATAATAAATACATGTCGTCTGATAATAAATCAATGATGCTGATGGATAATCAAAGGTAATTCAGCTCAGGTCCTGCAGGGAATCAATCCAAAATAGCTTCCTCATAATATTATAAAAATAAATAGAACGAAGGAGCTGACTTTAAAAATCAAGGTATTTCCCTCGTCTAGACAATTTTTGGATGGAGTATATATAAATAAGAGATTACAGAGCTCTTAGTATATACAGGCAGTTTATAAAAGTACATCGATTTTTGCATAAAAAAAACTTCTACTCGTCAGATACGGAACAAAAGAAAGTGATAAAAAAAACAAAAGAAACACCGATGAACCCAATTTCTGGCGTATCTTTTACGAAAAATTTGATCCGTGTTAGCAATCGAACGATATTTGATATTTTCTTTTTAACCCATCGATGCGAAGAACAGAAAAGAAGAACTTTAGTTTTTGCCCATCTGCTATAGAGTGTGACAAAATTCCTTATATAAAATTGTGTTCTCATGCTTGGAGATTGAAAAAGATTCAGGTCATAATGACAAGAGATAGCAAGAGATGCGGAAGATTACGTAATTAGTAAATGTCTTAAAATTACAAACGCAGTCGCATATATTTTTAGCATCTGTATTCTCAAGTGTATTTGGAAAAACAGTTTTACGAGTGTAAGAGCTTGAGGAGTGTTTAATGACTTTTTCTCACTCGTTTGGTTGCCGTAGTGAATAATAACAGTTTTGTAAGCTTTTATTTTTTATGCTAAAATCGATGTACTTTTATAAACTGACAGGATAAAACACTGGATAACATTGTCAAATAAAAATGGGGGAGGGTAATTTGTGGTTTTTTTAGTTTCAGTGGGGCTTATACAGGCTTTTGCACCTCACCAGTATAATGAATGGCAGTATCTTTGTTTGGACAACATGAAGCACACTATTTTTTTTAGTTTTCAGTTTTTTTTTAGTTTTTTAAGTTGTCAGATTTCCGTTGTAAAGTTCCCTAAAAAATAATGGAATTCCGATATACTTTGGCAACAAAACTGGGTGAAATTTATGGAATTCCCATACCTTTTACCTCCATTATACTAACAGTTGGACCTATCTCCTTTTTACAACTGTCATTTCTTTTTCTCCTAGGGAATGTCGCAATTCAGAAACATTTCAATGAGGGATATAGCTATAAAAACATTTTACGGTTGCTGCAAAGACTTGGTATTGTGATCAGGTATATAAAAATAAATACATTAAAGGTCAAGGTCATTGTTATTATAGAGTACTATAACCAGACTATAAAATTTTAAGTAATTAATTTCAATTACCAGATTAAATTCTAATTAAGGAAAAATTACATCATCAAATTTGATATTTAGATAAATTTTAATCCCCTGATCTCCTTTTTTCTTCTTTTTACGAATTTGGGAGCTTCGAAAGGAGCTTAAATTAAAACAAGGTCTTAAATCAAGCAATCATTGCTGTTATTCTATTGTGATAAGCTAATTGATTATATACACTGGCCCATGTGTGTGATACCCTTATGGTATGTTAATTTTGCAAGGTTTTTTAAATTAACCATTTTTATTATATTACTTCCGAACTTAAGCTTCATATTCAGTTATTTTCTTGCTACATAATATAATTTATTTTATTGAAGGGTGTTTTTTTACATGGGGCTGGAATTGTTGGTTTGCCGTCACCCGACCCTAGATTTTGGAGGTGGGTGGGTCAGTCGGAAAAAAAAAAATATTTTGAGGATTTATGAAATCTTTGTCCACACAGCTTTACATCTAGGTAATTTTGAATGGGAAACGGAAGAGCGCTAGCAGGGAATTCACGATTCTTATGCTTGAGACAGACAAGATATGAGTTCTTCTTAAAAATGGCAATAAAATATTTTGGGTTGGAAGTCCTGCCTGGTTGGTTGTCAATCTATAAAGCAATTAACCCCATTCACCATATTTTTCTACCAATGAATTTTAAATTCTTCTAAATTTTCAATCAATAATCTATTTTCTACATAATATTACCCTGTTCTTTCTAGACTGAAATTCAAGGAAGTGGAAGCTTGCTAGGATATAGATGTATGCATCAGAAATTGCGTGTAATCCATAACATTCAAATCAGCAGGTAGAAATCAATCTTTTTAGTTTATTTCTTGCTTTGTGAAGCCCTTTTTAAGGATTTCAATTTTATTTTCTTCAGTCTCTTAGAAGTGCTATCATCCAATCCTAAAGCTCGTAAATCATGCTTAGGTAAAATCTTATTTGATTTCATTTACAATTCAGAAACAATGTGATGAATCTTCAAAAGGCTATCGACCCTATTGGTGTTGCTGAGCGCCGTGCTAGGAAATTAAAGAGAAGAAGATACATCACACCTGTAAAGATTAAGTTTGAAACTATTATAATTTTGACATACTTTTTGGTCTGTAATAAGGAGATTAGATTGTAAAACTTGTTCTCTTAAAATGTCTTTAACGATTAAAAACCTTCAGGTTGGGTCAGAAATCATCCTAGTGAGGATAAATCAATATCCAAATATATAACAGTTTTCCAGTAAGATATAGCTTGCAAGAGCATTTTGCATAAATTAATTATTTTGAGCATAAGTGAACTTGTATTTTTAGGGTCCTAACTATTTGTGGCACCTGGATGGTTACGATAAGCTGAAACGATATGGGATATGTATACATGGTTGTATTGACGGGTAATTTAGCAAGTTTTGTTGATTAAAAAAGGGGAAATTTAAAATGGCGTGAATTAGCAGTTAGATTTTAAAATTAAAGAATCAAAATAATATCTAGTTCTAAAGTTCTATGGTTAAAAATCTTTGAATTTGATTTATTAAAAGGCTTTTGCCTGACTTTTTGTACTTTTTGAAAAGCTTTACATTACATAATATTCTCAACTTCAGTTGAGCTAGAATCTGAGAATGTCTGTGTATTTGTGTGTGTATGTGTGTGTGTCTGTCACCAAAACTTTGATGGAACTTCAAAAACGATAAATTTTCACACTTGATCCTTGGGCAAATCCCTTATTTTTTCAAATTTTGATTTTTGGGGCCTGGGGAATTTTTCCCAAAACGAGGCTAAAACTTTGTGGAGACTTCAAAAATTCCGATTGGCTGAAATTTTGCACACTTGATTTGGGCAAATTCCTGGGTTTTTTTTTTCATTTTTTCAAAATTTTGATTTTTGGGGCCTGGGGACGAGTTTTTCGCCAAAACGAGGCTAAAACTTTGGGGCAGGCTGGAGACTTCAAAAATGGTCCGATTTGGCTGAAATTTTGCACACTTGATCCTTGGGCAATTGCATTTTTTTCACTTTTCCAAATTTTGTTTTTGGGGCCTGGCGACGAGTTTTTCAAAATGTATAATTTTCTTAAGCATTAAGTTTACAATTGTACGAATGATTTCAAAGCTGTTGAGCCAGTGGGTTAGCACGTTCGACAGTTTATTATATAGATGAATAAAAGATAAATTAAGACCTTATTTAATTTTTTGAATTTTATTTTTGTAGCTATTCCAGAAAGTTGATCTGGTTGGAAGCAGCATCTACTAACAATTGTCCAGCTGTTGTGGCTGGCTTTTTTCTCAATCAAGTTAAATCACTCAAAGGTACGTTTATTTCTTCAATTAAAAAAGGTAAATCGTTTAACAAGGTTTTGAAAATAACGACGGTCAACTTTGATGACTCTTTGTTGCATTAGGAGAAAAAGCATTTCTCGATGAGAATTTTCACTGAATACAAAAATACAAAAATTGAATTTTTGTTGTTATCTTTAAGAATTATACAAATATTACAAAACTTTTTCTGAGTCGCCCGGTGTAGATTTTAGAGATATTGTATGAAACTTGTGTCCCCAGATACTGGGTCTCAAGATCCTCTATGGGTGTTTTTCATATTTTGGAAATTCTCATTTTTGGGGCCTTGGGACGAGGAGGTAAAGGAGGTAAATTCTTTTTGGCAGCCCGGAAACTGGACGGGTCCGATCAGCTGAAACTTTTTACACTTGTTTCTTGAATTATATACAGCACCCTGACTAAAACTTAAGATAACCTTAAGGTGATCCAGGCTGTTAGCACGTTAGACAGTACTAGAAGGAGTTGTAATTATTTCGTTGAGAAATTATAATAAAGATTATAATATTAACTTTTAGGTACTGCGTTAAACGTTCGTGCAGACAGAGGAACAGAAAACTCGAACATCGCTGGAATACAGAGGCTTTTTCGCTCAAACGACAATGACTTCCAAGCTATTGAAAAAAGTTTCCGATTTGGCAGGTCAACTTCAAATCAAGTAAACTCCATTTTATATTTAAATATTTTTTAGTTTTTAGGCAATGTCCCTTTACCAAATAGTTTACAAATTTCCATTGAAATGGAAAAATACATTCAATATGAATGTATAGATGAAAGATAATCCTTCAATGTTTGAATTGCTTACAAGGAATAAGGATTTAAATGAAAAATCTTTCTACCCTTTGATACAATGTGCGGCTAGATCTTTCCAGAATAACCTCAATCTCAATTACGTCCATAAATTAAAGGGTGTTTGATGTACTGAAGTTAAAATTCATTACAATAATGAATTTCTAGCTTAAATACAGGGTGTCCGAAAAAATGTCAGAAAACTGCTATGGGTAGAAAGTCTTTGTGTGTGTATCACAAACAAAATCCGAAAAATGAACTTGGATGTTAAGTTATTTGAGTTTGAGTAAACCTTAATAAATGTTTTTATGATAAAACATATTACATCTGCAGTAACCGAGTCATGATCTACATACGTTCAAATTCTAATGGCAACTGTACTATAGGTTTGTAACGGTATACAAGGTTTCCGAGCACGCAATCTCCCATCCCGATTCCAGGAAACCAGCCACGTTATCTACTCTTCGATCATTTTTTTTTCGTGTTTTTTTTTATGAATATAATTTTATTTCTTTTTTTTATTACGCACGTTAATTATTTTTATAGATCGTCGACCAAAAAAATGCGAGCGTGTTTATTGGTCAAGAGCATTGACATAAATGCAATATTTCATATTTATGCTGTTGCATTAAGAAAAACTTTGCGATACACACACCAACACTTTCTACTCATAGCAGTGGTCTGATCGGATACATTTTTTCCGGACACCCTGTAGAGAATAATTGACTTTCCAATTTAGAGAATTGAAGCATTTTGGTCTCAATTGAAGCGGTCACTGACTCAATGGTGGATGAACTTTTTTTAAGGTAATTTATTCCTTCATTGTTTCCCAACAACCCAGAGAATTTTGGCTGAAATCTTTGGTAATTTTTCTTGCATTAGTACCTGGTAGAGTTTCTTCTGACTTTAAATCCTGAAATTGACAGAATTGCTTTTTGTGGGGATAATTTTTTTAAGAGATACCAAAATCGAGCCAGTTCGATGAACAAGGTTGACAGTTTTGACCAATCATACTGCAGCTGTTTTTTTTATTACATGTATATGAATTTTCCAGGACATGATTGACGATGGAACATTTGATGAATCTGATGAAATTCAAAGGTACGCGAGAATATAAATTATTGTCAATAGAAAAACAATAGAAAATGGATTCAATTTAATGGATTTAATTTTTGAAAAATGAAAGCTCTGCTCGCCCTCTCTCTGAATGAATTGAATGAATTCTAACCGGTGAAGAGTTTTGACCTAAATTCAATGGACTTTGATTTCTGACCAAAAATTATGACCAGACCAGCAATAGCGAGTGGCCACGGATTTGAAAAGTGAAATTAAAATGTAACATTTAAAAGAAAATGAGATCCAGATAAACTGAATTGACCCCCACGCGAACTTTTTTAAATCATTTTCAAGTCTTTTGAATTGTTATAATTCTAAAAATGTTTGCATTTAAAAGAGCAATTTTACACAAATAACGATTTTAAAAATATAAATTACATTCCGCCAATAGTACTTGTTATCTACCGTAACGCTCTCCTGTTCTCCTTTTAAGTAAAATTAATGGTACAATTATTTATTTTTAGGGAATGTTTAAAATTTTGTTTTCTCCAACTGATTCAAAAAGAGTTAGATGATTTCAAACTAATACACAACACTCACAGGATTAGAAGAAGTAACACAAACGAAACAACTGGTGGAAAGCCGGAACTTTTGTACAGCATGCCAAATTATTTCGGTAAGCTGTAACATTTGGTTACATTCGGTACTTAAGTCCATCGAAAAACTATGTGGAAACTTCACATTTAATGTTGTAGCTCCTTCAAGTGGGTCTAATTGCCTATTTTTTGGCCATTTAGGCCTACTTTGTAGCGCTGTAATTTATCACTTGCAAAACATAAACAGGTAGAAAACGGAGGTGCACACTATGGCAGGAATACCTTACGAGTTTTAAAAAGCTCTATGTTATAATCTATGATTGGCTATTCGCAATTCAGGTGCCACCGACTTTATGTGGAATGTTCGTGAAGCTGAAATAAATGTTGCTGAAGCGTATTGTCGTACACCGAACGTTTTTGGTTGTGGAAACGAAATTGAAACTGTTGGCTTATATTTTATGAATGAAAATAACTTGAGATTTCCAAGCTCATTTCAAGAAGCCAAAAGACTTTATGGCCTTCTGCTCCGATTCATTAATGGTTTGGAAAACGCATATCATTTTTAACATTGTCCAATCTGAAGTTCAATTAGAAACTTTTTAAACTTTTTAAAATATATATTTTTTATTGAACTTTTTCTCCTCCTAAGAAATTTTATTATGCATGTCTTGTTACTACTGTATAAAAATATAGAAATTATCTAGAAATTTCAATACTTTTTCATAATGATATTTTCATGTAGAAAAGGTTATGGCGTGACGGCCTCTTTAAGCTCGTACAAAAAGATCATATAATTTTCCCCTAGTTTTTTGATGTAAAAAATAAACTTCTTTCTCCGTAATGGAAATCGTCTTTTCTATCATAATATTAATTTCTATGTTTTAGTCTAAAATGCCGAATTATAAGCTTTTTTCCGATTTTGTCCGAAACTTTTAGAGTGTCGATTTGAATAAGTTTTCATATGTTCATTTTGACGGAATTTTGACATAGTTAGGAACAAAGGAACAATCAAATTTGCTAAGTTAATTATAACTGCATTTAAGAGTCCCTTTTTGCTTGTTCAGAATTATGTATAAGGATTGTATTTGATTCCAAAAGTGTTTATTTTTTGATGAAGTATTTTTGGATTTTATTTTGCTTATAAAAGATTTTCTGCGGCGATTCATATTTCGTTTTATATGTTATTTTGGACCAAGTGTCCGAAAAATTCTTTTTTTGTTAGAAAGTTACTGCTGAACCTTTTTAGTTGCTTTATGAATATTTGCTGTTCTATAAATCTTTCCAGTATTCGAAAGTGTTTATTTTTTATGGTATTAAATTTTGTAATTTTAGCCAAGAAAAATCTTTTGTTTTAAAGACCTTCATTTCACAGAAAATCTATATTCATTATATGCATAGTATTATACCAATATTTCGGAAAATAGTCTTTTTCCCACTGCTGATTTACAATGTTGGCCATACTCGCCATAACATTATGTCCATCTATCTAACCATTATTTTCTAACCATATCTATGTATGATCGAAAGCATCCAGTGAGAGTGAGGAGCTTTATTTACGTCTGTTTCGTGGTTTTCACAGGTAAAAATGTAATGCTTACAGTATACTCGGTAAATAATCTAGCTAGTCCGATTTACCCAGTGTTGCTTATACTTACTTAAGTTTACTTTAAAGTTCGATTTAAGAGAATTGAAATTTAATCCCGAATCATCTTGATGAAAGAATTAATATAGGGGTTGAAATTTCAACTACTGGCATATATTTCTCATAGAACAACAGGGCTCCCAGACGTCATCCTAAAATCCTAAAAAATCCTAATATTTGAAAACTTTGAAAATTTGTTCTAAATAGTCCTAAATTTTGGGAAAATGTCCTAAATTGTTCTAAAATTTCAAGCATTATATTTAACTCTGGCAGGTTTTGCTATATAAAATTTTTGATAATATTCAATG
Source organism: Clytia hemisphaerica (assembly GCF_902728285.1). NCBI lineage: Eukaryota > Metazoa > Cnidaria > Hydrozoa > Leptothecata > Clytiidae > Clytia > Clytia hemisphaerica. The sequence continues at coordinate 48,054 of NW_027103422.1, read as the reverse complement.
CAGGTCTTGTAAACAGTAAAAAGCTTTCCCCTGCGGCGCGCACCATTCACCTTGTAACTTATGTAGCAAACAGGAAACTTTTTCTTTTCGTTTTAAAGCAAGAATTTCTTTGTAAATTATAACATGAGCTAATTTTCTAATAGCTTTGTTCTAAATTGTCCCAAAATATCCTAAAAATTCATCAATTTTGTGCTTAAATGTCCTAAAATTTAGCCAAAATATGTCCTAAAATCCTAAAATTTAAACCTATTTTTAGTCTGCTGGGAGATCTGGAATATACAACAAGCCGACTGTCTATGAGCTTAGCTTGGCATATATTTATAAGTATCAACTTCTTGTTGACGATTACGTAATAACACAGGTTTTGCTTAAAAATTCCAATGGGTGAATCGGACTAGCTTTTTTCTGTGGAGATCGTTTCCTACGTTCAAAAACGTATAGCAGGGGGAAGGAGACCATTGATGAGAATAGGCTGCGCTACGTGCTAAGTTTGATGGATTTCTAGACGGACCGTAACTGGATTTCTCCCTCCTTTTCCTAAATGTTTTCGTCCTCGAGGCCGTCCTTAATGGTACTTTTTGGGTTCCTTTTAAAAGTCGGAAACGTCACGCAAAATTAAATTTCATCAAAATTTAGTGAATTTTGTAACTTTTACTTTGACTATATTGTTACTGAAGTTTGATTTTTCAGTTAAATATTTCTATCAAATTCCTTAGGGGAGGAAGGAGGTTTTTTCCCTTCATTTTTTAATCCCGATTTTTGATCCCGCAAAAGATTTGAATGCCGAAGGTGGATCCACCGTAAAGTCACCAAATAATTTTCATACCTATATGAAGCCAGTGTACCAAAATTTGAAATGAAATGCACTTTCAGGATCAACACAAAAAAGTTGCAAATTTGGTCTTTTTGGAGAGATTTTGGCAGTTTTTTGACCACATTTGAGCAACGAAAGGACAAAAATCCAAAATATTTGGCTCAGTTTATACTAGATTCTGTCCTCTACCAAATATAATTGAAACAGGAGTGATTTGAAGCCGCACCACTGGGCCTGACTTTGTGAGAAGTAACGCCCGCCGCCCACCCGCCTTGCCTAAAACGGGCGGCGCCGAAGTTGCCCCAAAAGAAAGAGGCGACACTTAACTATCCAATGAGCTATGAACCAACCTCTAATTATAGCCTATTTAATAGGATTCGTGCATTTGTTACGTGCTATTTTTATTCTATTCAAAATTTGGCTTCAAAAAAAATCCCCCTTAGTGCAACTCAAATTTTTGGGTGGAATTTTTGAAAACCTGTTTTCACAATTTACCCTTATTGTGCAGTTGTGCAGTCTTTTACAAATTTCAACTCTCAATTCACGAAGGAGCGTTTAGCAATTAAAATATAACTAGCATAGTGACGTATAAAACTGTGATATACAGAATAAAGACGATAACAATGGAGTTTTTAAACAGTTTTTAAATTCTCAATTGAGTTCAGGGGATTTTTTAACAAAATTGAATAGAAAATAGTGTCGAATCCCGGTTAATTCCCTCGCCTCCCCATCCATGACCTTCCTCAAATGAATTCTGCTGAATCATCTCGATTTCGTAAATTCATGAAACCATCCCTCGTTTTACAAGCCCTCGTTATCAAACTTCTGGAACCCTTCGTGAAAGCTAATTTTTATTATATTAGTACCTGGAAAATGAATTGATCATTAATCCTTTTGTTCCCACTAGCCAGAACCCCTTTTTATTACCTAGAAATTCCTTATTTTATGCTTTCCTGAGCAGTCTTCCTCATGCCCCTTTACGACCTTGTTTGTTTCCCAATTTAGGTCCTAACACTATTAACATTACATGTAGCAATTTTGATTTAGTGGCCCAGTATATATAGAGGTCAAAATTTTGTTTTTGTATTTTGTTGACAGTACATTTTAGTCTTGGATACAGTTTGTTTTGATTTTACTATGTAAGTAATTTTGTCTAACGCTTTAGTATGGTGGTTGAAATAGAACTTGTTCTTAATGAAATTTCATTCTGTCTCTGATTCATTCTGTACTCATCTTTTTGTTTTAAACTCTGTCTGGTCATGAAATACAAGTAAGTCCAGATAGAGGGCTCGGAACCTTTTACACTCTTTTAGAACCAATTTTCGACTTGATCTCCCTTTTTTTTACCCTCCACTTTTTTAGACATGTTTCGAAAACTATTCAAAAACTCCTTTTCAAACTCCCTTTTTCCCCAAATCCACAGTAAATAAATCCCGAGGACTGGCTAGCGCGACAATAGCATGTAACAAATGCACAAATCCCATGAAATAGGCTAATTCCTTTATGTTCAGGAGATATTGACGTTTAAAGTTTGACCTAGCTCATTTTACCAAAAAAAAAAACAAAAAAAAACCCCTAAAAACTTAAAGGGAAAAAGGGCCTCGGGGCTTAAACTTAAATAAACTTAAATTGTAAAGTTGAAGTAAAGAAAGTAAGTTAATGTATCCGTTTAACGTATCCGTTGGGTGTGCTCACTTTTATTTTTAGAATATTTTTCTAAAACTTTTCTACTAAAAACTGAAAATCTCAAAATTTGGGAGATTTGGTTTTGATAAAGCGCAGGTTTAAGCGCAATCATCCCAGCATTGACGACGCAAAATGGGTCATGTTCGTGTACGTTTCGTGTACGTTTAAAAAGTCACATAGGAAAACGTTCTGATCAAATGAGCCTCGATGTTCGCATTTATGTCAAATACTATGCAAGGAGTGAACCAGAAATAATCATCAACGGGTGGAAAGAGCCCAGAATCACTAAACATCTAAAGGTCTGTTCCAAATATTTGTGCACTACTTGCATTTTCCAGGATATTTTGAGATCTAATTCTCCTAACTTTATAAACAACCCCTCGTTGGAAAGATCATTTTGAGTGGATTAATGTGAAGAAAAATAATTTTTTATACCTACGAAAACGAAGAAGCAAAATGACAATGAAAAAAGTAAAGATTTTTTCTAAAGGATTTAGCGTATTGAATTGAACCAAAATGAATCTAGCATCAGATTCACATCGACATATTCGACAGATTTGACACTTTCAAATCGAAAGTGGTACCCACCAGCCAGCATAGTGTAGCTGTGACAAGATAGCGTTACCTAAAGCATTTCGACTTTGAAAAAATTAACAAAAAAACATAACAATAGCTAATTTTCCAAAATAACAAAATAACACTAAAACGGCTCAGGTAGAATATAAAAGGAGAACCCCAATAAATTGTACATTTAATACTTTACCTAAAGCACTTGCTTTTTCCATTGTTACATATTTTTCGCAAAAGTAAGATTATTTCATTGTCTCTCATTTCATTTTCTTTGAATTTATTAAATCTGGTCCAAAATTATATTTTTGCGAACAAAATTCGCGTTAATTATATTAATGTCGCATATTAAAATCTTTAATTGCCAATACCAGTTAATTAACCCAGCAATCACTAAACATCTAAAGGTATGTCCTCTCATTCGCGTTGATAAACTGTCGCACTCTTTTAAAGTCCGTTAATAACATGACCAGTTAATTTTGTGTAAAATAAGGTATTCTTCTTTTCAATGCAGAAAAAATTACAATAAAAAAGCTTGTCGCCCATGATAAAATGCATTTGAAGATGCAAAAAACTTAAACACCACTCTATAATTCACCATAATACGAGGGGTGCCTTTGGAAGTCGCGAGTTCCGGAGGCTAGTCCGAAAACCGGATGGGGTAAGAAAGAAAAATGTTTTTTTGAAAATTTACTTGCTTTATTGCATAAAAACTTCGTGGTTTCGCGGTCGAGTTCGGAAAACCGCAAAATTAAACTGCTGAGAAATGTAATGTCAACTGTAAAAAACATTAAAAAAAGTCTTATTTGAAAAAAATGGGCAGATTTTCGGGTTTTTTATGTCATTTTCGTCATTCAGATAAATCAATTGTCGACATCAACAATCTACCCAAGCATAGCTATCGACTAATCAAAATGCGGGAGACGAAAAGAATTCCTTAAAATCCGAATTTTCCGATTCGAAACTTCGTAATACGATTTTATCGGGAAACTGAACGGAAAGTCGGGAAAAGTATCATGGGATGGGTATTTTTGGGGAAGAAATGAGAACCTTGAAACAAAGGGACGGAAATTAATTAATTAAATAAAATACATGTTTGGTATCTGATAATATTAACAAACAGGTCATGTAGCTTCTTACAAATAGTGTCAACTTTAAAAATATGAATGATAAAAAAGTCACAATTTAAGCCTCTTTAAATCATAATCATCTATTTAAAAAATATACTTTTAGCGGAACGATTTAATAAAACTTTGAATGAAAGATGGAACCTTTCGCCAAACAACAAAAGGCAATAACAAAAAAAAAATGCACAGAAGAATAAAAATAAACGTAAGAATAAACGAAAAGAACGAAAACATGATGTACTGAAGGAGCTTTTTGGTTTTGAATCCAATACACGCATTGTATTAGCAAGGCTTTCACTGTAGGGAACAGAAATTAATGAAAAAACAAATATGAATATAAACGAAAAGAAATAAAAAGTACCATACATGATATTGTTAATAACAAATGAAGGTCCTCTTTACTTTGGATAAGGATTTAAGATAATTCAAACCAAAGTTTTGCACAAAAAAGACCAAGTTAATATAGTATAGTCAAGTCAATCAAGTTAAATATTCCTATACCTATTTCTGATTCCTGATCAAAATATTGTTAGCGAAAATCTGAAATACTCTAGTTTATGAATAAATAATATTATATACATTATCAAAAATAAAAGCAAGCTATATCAAAATCACTTTAGTAATACTATACGATTTGATTCGCAATGTCGTTTTGTAAAACAAAAGATTTATATAAAAACGGTCCGTTTATAGGATTAGTATCTTAGCATTCCTTTACTCTCGCGGCATGCATCTGTTAAAGCTATCATCATGTCACGTTTGGTAGTGTAGTGCAAAGCAACTTCGATTTGAATATCGCAGCTAGAAGTTGTGGGTTTACATCTGCAATTTTCGGGACAATATTTCTCAAATATCACAGTGATTTTCCCTGGTAACCCAGACGCTGGTTTTGAAGAACAACCGGTGATGAACTTCATTACTTCTGAAAGTGTAAGAGCGTTTTCTTCACCTAAAATGTAATGACAAGAATTGTGAAAAGATATATTTTTATATGAAAGCAAAGTATACACAACTAGGGCCTGAGAAGAAACGATGAGAAAATTTAGGGATTTGACAAGGGAGAGGGTTACCTTTCATGCATCTTCCTATATTTTTAATAGAGGAAGCATTTTGGGGGAGGGGTGGGTCTGAAATATCAATATCTATAAAATGCTGATGGCTTGAAAAGACAAACGGGATGGGATGACTTGCAAAATTTCAAGTTGACCTGTTTGGTTGGTATTTTACAGACCAGAACGTCAAATTGGCTAAAATCATAATTTTTCAACTAAAAGTAACAAGTGCAACAAGTGGTGACGAACAAAATTTTGTCTTATTGATATTTAATACTTTACAGACAGGTCTGCAAAATACACATAGCCCCCCTCTGGAACTCATGAACTACCGAAATTTTGACGAGTGATAGGCATTGACTGACCATCTGAGGAATGTGGAAAAATTTCAAGTCAGCCACCTGCGTGGTTCCTATTTTAGAGAACAGTCAATAATTTACCTAAAATGCTCACTTTCTGGACAACCACATGTCCGATTTCGTTGAAATTAAGGCAGCAAGCTTCTATCATCAATTCCTAACCACTGGTCAAAATCAAGCTCTTACCATTTCTCAATCCTGAGATATGAACATTAAATTTAGGCTAAAAAGGCTCTTTACGCCGGTCTGTAAATACTCAGGTGGCAAAAAAATGACCCCCCAAAATTATATGTCGTATGGAGTTGCCACACAAAATTTGAGTAAGAAATATAGAGTTGAAAAAAGTTAGAAGGGGTTCCAATTTGTGGCATTTTTAATGACGTCATCAGGTGGTAATGACGTCATCGATGATACCGGAGCTTTTATTGAAGATGCCAATCCATATTTGGTACACTGAGAAAATTTCATGTCGATTGGACAAGTCTTTCAAAAATTATCAAAGATTTTCGTTTAGGGGGGCAGCTGTTTCCTATAAATCTCGTTGTAGAAATGTTTTCAGATCCAATGTTTACATATCAAAAGTGAGCAAGAGAAAAGTTCTGAATGATTGCCATACAATTATATATAGGGCATACAATAGGACGCATCAAAATTAAAATTTGCCATTATGGATCTACATCTAGTCGTGTACATTCAGGCCCTCTCATGTAAATAAAGAATTTTGTTTTGTCTCTTTTAACAGTATAACAAAAATCTTTCAATGGCAAATTGGATAAGAGTTTAGTACAATTAGGATTATAATTTTTTTCTAAAAAATTGCCAATACCAACTATTTTCAGAGAGTTAACGTACGTACACGTTTTTGATTGGTGNACTGCGTCGAAACTCGGAACTCTTGTGAACAATATCCCATAACCACAAAACGATGATTTTAGATTTGCACATGAAAAAAAAAAAAAAATTAATTAAAGATAAACATCAATCAGTCCCAAAATGAAGTATAAGCTGAATCTTTAACCTTTCTCAGGCAAGAAAAAGTGAATTCTTATATTTTTTACGCCGTATTTAGACGAGACGTATAGGATTTAGTGATTTCTTTGTTTTTTGAATGGTATATTTTTTGAAAGCTAGTGGGAAATTTTAGTTTCTATCTGTTATTTGTCGAAAAAACAGGCGGGTCGCTCAAGGCTGCACAACTTTGGTGGGATGGGAAGGCTTCAAATCCTACTGCACTAAGGAGATCTATCTAGCCCTTTGGGCTTACTTCATTGATCAGTCCCAACTTAGGGCTGTTTTTAAGAGTGAAATGCATGCAGGGATTGGATTTGTTTCAAAATAATCACACAGGTGTGTTTGAAAGTCTTTTGTTTAAGCACTTTTATTAGCGCATTTACCTCATATTTATCGATACATATTTTCGAGGCGAAATTTTCGACTTTTCAGTCGTCTTGTTTACTTTTAATATAACTTGGAACTATTTTGAGCAAAAAATAAATAAGAATCTTTTTTACAACATTTTTAATTTGCTATGAATATATTAGAAATTCTGGAAAAATAAATTAATATTTTTTAAGATATAATTTCTATGTACATTTTGTCGTTTTTAGGTACGTTTTGTATATTTTATCTAAAATATTTACTTCAATAAAGTGAATAAGCCAAAAGGCTAACAATCATAGTACCCTAAAGGGATCATTGCGACTTTTGAACAAGCCTCAGAAATAAAAAAACTTGAGTTGCAGAGCTTTGGACACAGTCAGAAATGGATTTAGGATTAACCAAGATGAAATCAGTAATTACCAACTCGAATGTTTAATAGACGCATAAAGTAAATTTGTTGAAACAAAAGCATTAAATTTGCATCAAAATGGGAGTAGAAAATACTTTCAAAATGTAAAAATATACATCTAATAATAAGCTAGTTAAATCAATGGAAAAATCCTTAGAAAAAATGTCAATCTTTCAGTAAGTGACAAAACAAAACAAATGAAAACAGGCTTATTTTGAAGGATATCATTTTATGTCATGAGGATGACAGAGGGGACTTTTAAAAATGACCAAATAGTGTTTATAGTGTCTCCAAAGAAACCTGGCACTCAACTCAAAATCGTTTAGAAAAGTCCAGAGGAGAAAATTGCATTGACATGAAAAAATCGAATAGCGATCTGGAAAAAATGAAAACATCGAAGAAGAAAAATTAACAAATGAAAGAACTAAATAAATTTACAAGACTTAAAAATAAAATCTTGAAAAAAATCCCGAAAATAAGTTCAACGAAAAGACCATAAAAGTTCGATGTTTTAAAATTTAAAATTACAATAAAAAGAGCGAAGTAGCCTTTCCGTTGAACTATTTATCTAGAATCCATCCAAGCAAAATTTCGCTCTGGCGAGAAAATAACAATCAAAAGACGTCCCTACTACCAATCCTATGATGCCCATTTTAATTACCTTAGTAACCGCGATTGTCGTTATAGGAATGGTAGTAGGAGCTATCACCCCATCCATCATGATCCTTACTATGAGAAGTGGAGGGGTTGTCATTCTGGGTGGAACCAAGATAATCCTCCCCCAGACCCGCCCCCAGACTTCCTCCACCCCCAGCACCCCCCCAGACCCGCCCCCAGACTTCTTCCACTTTTCATAGCATGCTTCACTGTAAGTGATGGAGTCTTGACAGTTATTATCCCGATAAAGTTGTCGAAACTTGTGCTTGGATAGATTATGGGGTTTCGGGATGTTCTTCTTTAGCTCATTCACCTCTTCATTCAACTTCTTCAATGTTTTCACCTTCTTCTCCAAAGTCCGATCTTTCATGTCATCGATGGTATCTTCCAACGTTATCTCCTCTGGTTCTTTTTTCTCTTTCAAGATGACGCCAGGCTTATAAATATACAACAAACTTGGCCATCCGTTACTGTCTGGAATGTCTATCTCGTCCTCCGTCATACTCATTAGCACTGGTCTACCATTTACAAAGTAGGCCAGCCCTGTCGCCTCCGGATCGATAGACCAAACCTCGCGTGTCTTAATAAATGACCTCACCAGATTGCCGTCATCATCCCGTTCTTCCTGTGTCAGAAGACTCATTTGTGATAAATTGAACAAGACAATACTGATGACAGCCATTGTATTTTTGTTTTAGTTACAGATCTAAAGAAACAAACAAATCAGCATTTAGATGAATATAAACAATAATGATATTTTCAAAGAATTCTTTTAAAACTGCTAAAACCGAGCAAAATAATCTTGTTTTATAACTTTCGGTCTACAGTTATTTTTCTGTTCTTTAAATTACCCAACTTGGCATGCAAAAATTACAGTTCAAAGAAAGTTGTATGACAAGACTTTTTTTTTAATTCTTAAACTATATGAAAGACAACAAACAACACTTATCGTACATACTTATTTCAGTAAAAATAAGCTACACAAAATTAACTGCAGTAGGAGATCAGAATTCTCTAGCCCAATTGATGCCATCTGGTGAAAATTGAATAAATTCTGGAAGTCTGGAGGATCTCTAGGTATAAAATACCATCAGGAGATCAGAATTTTCTAGGCCAATTGATGCCATCTGGAGAAAATTGAATAAATTCTGAAAATCTGGAGGATCTCTAGGTATAAAATACCATTAGGAGAACAGAATTCTCTAGGCCAATTGATGTCATCTGGAGAAAATTGAATAAAGTCTGGAAATCTAGAGGATCTCTAGGTATAAAATACCATTAGGAGATCAGAATTCTTTAGGCCAAGTAATGAATGCCATCTGGAGAAAATTGAATAAAGTCTGGAAATCTGGAGGATCTCTAGGTATAAAATACCATCAGGAGATCGGAATTCTCTAGGCCAAGTAATGCCATCTGGAAAAAATTGAATGTCTTAAAATCTGAATAAATCTTTAAAACCAAAAACATTTTTTGATTTTTGCAGTGGTCCTCCCTTCCTCCCTACAAACCACTTGAATTAATCACCTTCTCCTCTAAATCTTTAAATTATCAAGTTTGATCGTTCCGTCGATTTTATTTCAGTTAATATTTAGTTTATTAATATTTGAGTTGCTTTTTTGTGTGTTTTTGCATTATTTGATTTTTTTTGTTTTCATCTTTTTTTATATAAATTCCAATTTCAACTTTTCAAAATAATCAAATAAAGAGGGGGGGGTTCAGGGGGTACCCGACTCCGCAATTCCGTCAATTTTTTTTCCAATTTCCGTCTTAAATTGAACCAAAATTGCGTCACCGAAAATTCCTTTGAAATTCAATATTTTTGTCGAAAATTTCGCAAATTTGGAATATCTTTTACCAATTCCGTTTTTCCGCACTAAAATTCCATTTGAAAGAGAATTTCTTGGGAATCTTATGAGGTTTAGCGAGTTTTTTTATTTCAGCTAGACTCCAATGTACTCGATCATCTTCTTCTTTGACACGGTACCTAACTTTTCTTCCCATAATGCATTCAGGATTTACTAGAAATGTTGGCATAAGGGTCTTTATTTGGTTGTTAGCAAATTCCTTCATTCTTGAATCATTTAAGTTTTCGAACAGGTTTTTTTATGGCTGTTTAAAATCTCCCCTCTCTCTCTTGAGCTGACTTTAGTTTCTTAGGCTTAACAACATGATCAGGTTTTATTCTACTAAATTTCATGATAGCTTTCAAATTATCAAGAAGCTCCGACCAGGGCAAGTTGATTCTTTTCCCATCTTCATTCATCCTGGTTTTGTTGAAATAAGACTTGGAACAATCTACATCCATTACGTCTTTGTAAAATGCAATTTGTAGCAAAATAATCTTGGATTTGTCTTTATCTTCTTCAAATAGAATTAAGATTTTCTTCGGCTTCCTTTTCTATTAGCCATACTTTTTGTCCTGCTTGGACTAAATTGTTGACTGCTAAGGCTTTTTTCGCTGCAGCTTTCTCTTTAATTTCAATCTTTTCTTTTTGTTTTTTTTTCCAATCTTTCTTTCTTCGCAGAGACTAAAGTAATTTTCCGTTCATCATATTTTGCTTTCATTTTAGGAGCTAACTTTCGGGCCTTATCTAATATTTCATCATGTTCCTCAATAGTTTTACTTTCAAGCCAATCACTTGTGTCATTTCTTGACCACATTGTAAACGCTTGTATGGTTTGCATACTAGCATTAGGTTTTGTTCGAACAAGCAGGTCAAGAATAGCAAAATCACTTCCTGAGACCTTATTTGTTGTTGGTACATTGGATGAGATATTTTGTATATTTGAATCTACGCTCCAGTATTTGCCTCCTGGTAATTTGCCTCCAAAATAATTAATATTGCATAGATAATTATTTCAAGAGATTGCTGGGTCAATGTGTCAAACTCCTCATCAGTTTCTTTGAAAAGGCATTTGAAAACTTCTTCCTTATCATGAATTTCAATATCATTGAGTGTAAAAATTCTTTTGTCCCGAAAAACTCTGGAAGCATCTTTAGCAAGTTCTGATAACTGTATTTTCAGATTCAAAAGATATTTGTTTAATTCAAGAATTGACTTTTTTTCTTCAATGATGCGCCACAGAGGACCAGTTAACAATGTGTCTATAATGCCTAGAGCTCTTACCTCTGCAAGGAAAAGTTTGTTTGAGATATCTTCCTCAACTACCTTCAAAAGATTGTTTGGATTTGGCCACTTCTTAATAAAATCCTTGATTGAAGTATGATGGTAAAACAGTGCAGCTCCATTGTAAAAGAGGATGTTAAACCTGTTCCCAATGAAACGGACAAATTTCGAGGAATCTCCTAGTCCAGATAAATATGACTCAAAATAAGAAGCGACACCTGCTTCATCACTACCTCTTGTGTAGAAAGCTTTACAAGCAGTTCGCACAAGGCGTGCAGCAACAGATTCTTTGGTATTGAAAGCAAACACTGTATCAAAAAAAAAAAGTCATTTCATTCCACTTGTCTATGGCAGTTGGTAAAAGGTCCTCCCTCAGTTTCCTTAGCTTTTCATTAAACAACGGGTTCACTGGACCAAGGTCAGCCATAGTGCTTCTTATATTTGCAATCATTTTTGAAAAAATACTAGAATTATCACCCTCACCATTCGAAATCACTTCAGCAAGGTCCTCAATCGACTCTGTGAAATATTTCATAACAGCCCCAGCATCCCCGCCAGCTACCTCATTGAGTCCAAATGACAATGTCCTCTTACCTTGTGTAGTGAGCTGAAAATTCTGATAGTGCCTGTGGTATTTTAATGTGTCATCTCCTTGTAAACAATTACTTTTAATTGTTTTATCAAGAAGAGCCTCCCCAATTTGTAACTGTGCAACAAACAAAGCTTCATGTTGTATTCGACACTTCACTCCAGTTGAAGGGAGCTTTCTGATATCCTTATTTGTTAGTTTTTTTAGTACACATTTGATGACACCATCAATATTTTTCATGCTAACATTTAAATGCAGTAGTTCCATAATGACCTCGCGGATTTTGCTCGATAGCAAGTCTTATTGCAGTTTAAGAAGAAATCGGTAGGTGGCCCTGGGTTTTTAGCATTAGCTAAACTTATATTATATGCGCTCTAAATAGTTGTGTATGTTAAAATTGTTCAACAATAAAATAATTTCAGGGAGCAAAAATTTACGGTGTGGTGACAGAATAACGCAATAATTTATTTTCTGTGAATTTGCCTTGAGGTGAAATTGAGAGGGGGTTGTTAAAAAAAATTCAAGATCAAAACGTACGTAAAAATGGGGGGGGGGGGGGTACTTTAAAACGCACGCTGACGAACAAGGGGGAGGGGGTCTGAAAATAGCGAAATTTGGACGAACGTACTTTTTGAATGCTCCCCTTTTATAATTACACATTTCAAGGCTTAAAGGTCTCTTTTTTTCTTAGCTCAATCATTTGAAAGCCTAACGATGATAGCAGAGGTCGTTTCAGACGAGGCGGTGGAATAAATGTCCCTATAACACTTGTGTTAAAGTAAGCGTTTGAGCCCACGACTCAGCTAGAAGAAGGTTTAAGGGCACGAGGATATAGATTTGTTGTACAAAATCTAAGTTGATTATTTTTGTAGGTAGTATTTAACATGAAAAGTAGAAAAATATTTACACATTTATATATTTGCTCCATGACTTTGTCTTTTGGGACCACTATCAAATCAGGGTGTCACACAAATAGCATCATAACGAGGCAAGGGGTTTAGTGGGGTTAATACAACCTATCAGCAAAAACATCGATTCATTCGTACTCGAATTAAAAGACAAAAGTGGCAAGTGTAAAAATAGAGCTCACACGATACGCGTTTAAAAAGAAAGAGAGGATAAGGAAGAAAAACTATCAGACAATCATGTTTATTTAACGCATCAATAGCTCTATTTCTTTAATTTGACCACACCATGAATATTTTAGTGGTTTCCACATTCCATATCAACAAGGGGACTGTGTAACTGTAGCATAAACTGTAAGAATCTTAACCCTATTAATACTATGCTTTTAGGGGCGGTACAGTACAGCCCTTAACTTCTGATCTAGTGGGTGATTTTGGATGAAATTTGGCACACAAGATCCTTGAGTAACTTTTGTCAAAAAAAATGTTTTGATGGCGTCACTCATCATGCCCAAAGTGAGAAAAAACCGAAAATTTCCTTTGTTCTTATAAATAACTATTGTGTTCTAACAAAGACCTTAGAAAAAAGTTGCCTGAGTTTAAAATGCTCGTTTTAGAAAGAAAATGCATAATCAAATCAAAACTCTTATTCTTATGAAAAATTCAAACAAAGCAGGTCAAAATGTTTTAGCTTTGTGTTCAAAATTATCACTCTATATTATTAACTTTTTAAATCAAGGATTTTTATTTGTAAAGTGTTCGAAAAATACCCCATAAAAGAGCATAAGTATTTCTTCCTATTCAAACAGAATCTTGAGAGTAAAAGAGAGAAAGAAACATTAATATTAGGTTAACAATGTCTTTTTGATTCAAATATGATTTTATAAAATCTCTAAAAATATTAATAACAAAATGTACAAAAATATAACAAAATATAACGAATAAAATAAAATTTACAACTTTTATATAAGGCCAGGCCAGGCCATTTTAATTTATTGTTACACTCAACACCACATTTGCTACTAATGAAAAATATTAATATTGAATTTCCAAAATTTGAATTGAATTTGTTTTATTGACCAACAATAGGAATTTTTGACATGGAAAGTATAAAAATACCACTTAAAAATCTCTTTTGATTTATGATTAAAACAATTGATCTAAAAAATTATTAACAAACTAAAAAATAACTGAAAAAAAAAATTATTGAAAGTTGTTAAATGTCTCCAGTTGGAGGTGGAAGAGCGCAAGCAGCTGCTCTGCCACCATCCCGCCACCATTCCCTCCTCTACCACGACCCCTTCTTCCGTAAAGGCGATGGGCCCAACCTCTTCGGGCATATCGATTGCCACCTCTTCCTCTTCCTACTACGTGATTTCCACCTCTTCCTCTTCCTCTTGCAACCACCTGATTACCTCTTCCTACCTAATAAATACCTAATAAATACCTAATAAATAATCTGTATACCAAATATAAAAATATCTGATAAGCTTCTATACAAAATGTCCCAAAATAAAACGCATACTGGCACTATGATGTCTGATTTAAACTAAACCAGGCAATTTACAATTTTTCTTTAAATCTTAGGGAACTTACTTTCAGCGAGTTAAACTATCAAAGGAAAAATTAACTGAGCCGACATATCGAACAAAAATTCCCACAACTATAATAACGTGACAAAATTTTAAATTTGGTTGAGCTGCAAAATTAAAATGCTGGAAAAATAGTAATCAAATATTCTGCTTACTCCTTAATTCAAAAATACGTTTTTTTATACTCGCCAAATCAAGTTCCCTAAGAAATACTCACATATGCTCACAAAAGATATTTGTTTAATTCAAGAATTGACTTTTTTTCTTCAATGATGCGCCACAGAGGACCAGTTAACAATGTGTCTATAATGCCTAGAGCTCTTACCTCTGCAAGGAAAAGTTTGTTTGAGATATCTTCCTCAACTACCTTCAAAAGATTGTTTGGATTTGGCCACTTCTTAATAAAATCCTTGATTGAAGTATGATGGTAAAACAGTGCAGCTCCATTGTAAAAGAGGATGTTAAACCTGTTCCCAATGAAACGGACAAATTTCGAGGAATCTCCTAGTCCAGATAAATATGACTCAAAATAAGAAGCGACACCTGCTTCATCACTACCTCTTGTGTAGAAAGCTTTACAAGCAGTTCGCACAAGGCGTGCAGCAACAGATTCTTTGGTATTGAAAGCAAACACTGTATCAAAAAAAAAAAGTCATTTCATTCCACTTGTCTATGGCAGTTGGTAAAAGGTCCTCCCTCAGTTTCCTTAGCTTTTCATTAAACAACGGGTTCACTGGACCAAGGTCAGCCATAGTGCTTCTTATATTTGCAATCATTTTTGAAAAAATACTAGAATTATCACCCTCACCATTCGAAATCACTTCAGCAAGGTCCTCAATCGACTCTGTGAAATATTTCATAACAGCCCCAGCATCCCCACCAGCTACCTCATTGAGTCCAAATGACAATGTCCTCTTACCTTGTGTAGTGAGCTGAAAATTCTGATAGTGCCTGTGGTATTTTAATGTGTCATCTCCTTGTAAACAATTACTTTTACTTGTTTTATCAAGAAGAGCCTCCCCAATTTGTAACTGTGCAACAAACAAAGCTTCATGTTGTATTCGACACTTCACTCCAGTTGAAGGGAGCTTTCTGATATCCTTATTTGTTAGTTTTTTTAGTACACATTTGATGACACCATCAATATTTTTCATGCTAACATTTAAATGCAGTAGTTCCATAATGACCTCGCGGATTTTGCTCGATAGCAAGTCTTATTGCAGTTTAAGAAGAAATCGGTAGGTGGCCCTGGGTTTTTAGCATTAGCTAAACTTATATTATATGCGCTCTAAATAGTTGTGTATGTTAAAATTGTTCAACAATAAAATAATTTCAGGGAGCAAAAATTTACGGTGTGGTGACAGAATAACGCAATAATTTATTTTCTGTGAATTTGCCTTGAGGTGAAATTGAGAGGGGGTTGTTAAAAAAAATTCAAGATCAAAACGTACGTAAAAATGGGGGGGGGGGGTACTTTAAAACGCACGCTGACGAACAAGGGGGAGGGGGTCTGAAAATAGCGAAATTTGGACGAACGTACTTTTTGAATGCTCCCCTTTTATAATTACACATTTCAAGGCTTAAAGGTCTCTTTTTTTCTTAGCTCAATCATTTGAAAGCCTAACGATGATAGCAGAGGTCGTTTCAGACGAGGCGGTGGAATAAATGTCCCTATAACACTTGTGTTAAAGTAAGCGTTTGAGCCCACGACTCAGCTAGAAGAAGGTTTAAGGGCACGAGGATATAGATTTGTTGTACAAAATCTAAGTTGATTATTTTTGTAGGTAGTATTTAACATGAAAAGTAGAAAAATATTTACACATTTATATATTTGCTCCATGACTTTGTCTTTTGGGGACCACTATCAAATCAGGGTGTCACACAAATAGCATCATAACGAGGCAAGGGGTTTAGTGGGGTTAATACAACCTATCAGCAAAAACATCGATTCATTCGTACTCGAATTAAAAGACAAAAGTGGCAAGTGTAAAAATAGAGCTCACACGATACGCGTTTAAAAAGAAAGAGAGGATAAGGAAGAAAAACTATCAGACAATCATGTTTATTTAACGCATCAATAGCTCTATTTCTTTAATTTGACCACACCATGAATATTTTAGTGGTTTCCACATTCCATATCAACAAGGGGACTGTGTAACTGTAGCATAAACTGTAAGAATCTTAACCCTATTAATACTATGCTTTTAGGGGCGGTACAGTACTAGGGGTTGTTCCTGTACCAGCCCTTAACTTCTGATCTAGTGGGTGATTTTGGATGAAATTTGGCACACAAGATCCTTGAGTAACTTTTGTCAAAAAAAATGTTTTGATGGCGTCACTCATCATGCCCAAAGTGAGAAAAAACCGAAAATTTCCTTTGTTCTTATAAATAACTATTGTGTTCTAACAAAGACCTTAGAAAAAAGTTGCCTGAGTTTAAAATGCTCGTTTTAGAAAGAAAATGCATAATCAAATCAAAACTCTTATTCTTATGAAAAATTCAAACAAAGCAGGTCAAAATGTTTTAGCTTTGTGTTCAAAATTATCACTCTAGTTAGTATATTATTAACTTTTTAAATCAAGGGTTTTATTTGTAAAGTGTTCGAAAATTACGCCATAAAAGAGAATAAGCATTTTTTCCTATTCAAAAAGTTTTTATTTGTAAAGTGTTCGAAAAATACCCCATAAAAGAGCATAAGCATTTCTTCCTATTCAAACAGAATCTTGAGAGTAAAAGAGAGAAAGAAACATTAATATTAGGTTAACAATGTCTTTTTGATTCAAATATGATTTTATAAAATCTCTAAAAATATTAATAACAAAATGTACAAAAATATAACAAAATATAACGAATAAAATAAAATTTACAACTTTTATATAAGGCCAGGCCAGGCCATTTTAATTTATTGTTACACTCAACACCACATTTGCTACTAATGAAAAATATTAATATTGAATTTCCAAAATTTGAATTGAATTTGTTTTATTGACCAACAATAGGAATTTTTGACATGGAAAGTATAAAAATACCACTTAAAAATCTCTTTTGATTTATGATTAAAACAATTGATCTAAAAAATTATTAACAAACTAAAAAATAACTGAAAAAAAAAATTATTGAAAGTTGTTAAATGTCTCCAGTTGGAGGTGGAAGAGCGCAAGCAGCTGCTCTGCCACCATCCCGCCACCATTCCCTCCTCTACCACGACCCCTTCTTCCGTAAAGGCGATGGGCCCAACCTCTTCGGGCATATCGATTGCCACCTCTTCCTCTTCCTACTACGTGATTTCCACCTCTTCCTCTTCCTCTTGCAACCACCTGATTACCTCTTCCTACCACCTGATTTCACCTCTTCCTCTTGCGACCACCTGATTTCCTCTTCCTACCACCTGATTTCCACCTCTTCCTCTTGTGACCACCTGGTTTGCCACCTCGTCCTAAATTCTGTTCTTGTTCATTCTCGTCCTGTTATGGTTCTACATTCTCGTCCTGTTCTAGTTCTACATTCTCGTCCTGTTCTGGTTCTACATTCTCGTCCTGTTCTGGTTCTACATTCTCGTCCTGTTCTGGTTCTACATTCTCGTCCTGTTCTGGTTCTACAATCTCGTATTCTGTTCTGGTTCTACATTCTCGTCCTGTTCTTCAATCTCGCTTGGTTCATCCTCGATGACCATCTCTGCAGTCACCTGATCTTGAGGATCAAGAGCCTTTTGTGAGGAAAATAATAAAGTTTTCTTATGATCTAATAAATAATCTGTATACCAAATATAAAAATATCTGATAAGCTTCTATACAAAATGTCCCAAAATAAAACGCATACTGGCACTATGATGTCTGATTTAAACTAAACCAGGCAATTTACAATTTTTCTTTAAATCTTAGGGAACTTACTTTCAGCGAGTTAAACTATCAAAGGAAAAATTAACTGAGCCGACATATCGAACAAAAATTCCCACAACTATAATAACGTGACAAAATTTTAAATTTGGTTGAGCTGCAAAATTAAAATGCTGGAAAAATAGTAATCAAATATTCTGCTTACTCCTTAATTCAAAAATACGTTTTTTTATACTCGCCAAATCAAGTTCCCTAAGAAATACTCACATATGCCACAGTAGCATCTGAGTCAGCTGGTGACAGTGGTGGTGGGTTCAGCCCAAGTAACTGATCCAGAATGCTACCATGGCCATAGACTGGGATTAGGTTTGACATTTTATTTTATAAGCTGGAAAATAAAGATGGTATGATTTAATTAGTCAATGTTAATACCATAATCTAAAAATTTGAGCCGTGGTAATTTTCGAAAAATTCTCGCACTCACTTTCCGGCGTTAAATGCTAGCCTAGTTATGTGGCAAGTTTGAGGAACCGCCCCACCTCGCAGTCCTCTAGTCCATCACTCCGTTTTTTAAATTGATGATCCTGTATTATGGAATAAAATAAAATAATTTTAAGGATAGAAAATAGATGATTTATTAAGGCTTGTTAGCTTGTGTTGCATTCTAAATAATGTGAATTGCCAAAATAAAATTCAAAGTTGATAGTTCTTTTTTTTTCTCCTTTTGAACAGATATTATTGCTTTACAAGGATTAGATGGAAATATTGTCAGTTTTTACCTAACATTCATCTTTTGGCCCTGTATTTAGATGACTTTGCTTACCACTTCCTTAACTTAGAGTTTTTGCTTTGCAAAATATTGTCTTCTCTCAAAGTGGGCTTTTAGGTGAATTTATAGCCATTTTTTTATGGTTGAATATGACTCAAATCATTTGATATTTCTTTGAAAGTCCAAGGAGAAAATCTGATCTAGAGTCAGTCAGTAATTTATTCACTTAGTCCTACAACACATTCTAAAAACCTCACACGTCCACTTAAATATAGTTCTACCAAAGGCTCTAAAAAGTATTCTTTCTCTGCAATCTCATCTTCACTCTCCTCATTCAGTTCATAATACACAAAGAAATCAGGGTTTGCAGAATTTTTACTTTCCAAATCAATATCAGCAACTTCATATTCCCACCATTTATCAATGTTGTCTTCCTCATAAAGGACTTGTATTTTAGAATCAATGAAATCTGAGGGAACAATACTTATGAGAATCAAGTCACCACTTACAAAGTCCTCATAAAGGTTTGAAATACATATATCATTTCCTTCTGAGTCACTAGAATGATATTGAATGGGAAATTTAGGGTTTTTAACTCCTCGCCCTTCTTGTCGAATAACTACACCCTTATGCCACCGAAGTTCCCCATCTCTTTCAGTGTTATGATTTACAATTTTTCCAATCAAATCAGAAGGAACAGATATTATTGGTGATAGTGATTCAGAACTCTTAACAACTTTTTGCTTCTTAGAGATATTCTTTTTAGGATTTGTTGCAACTCGTTTTTAACTTTTGGATCGATTTTTGGCACTTGCTTTTTGCTTTCCCTGTTTATTCTTTTCCCCATCTGCTATTATTTCTTTTTTTCTCTTACTCACAATTTCATTTGACAAGTTAACTGGCTCAGAAAAGTCAAATCCACAGCCTTTTGTACATCATTTTTTCGGCTTCCTTTTCTTCCATAATTTTCAAAAGGTTGTTTTTAAGTTCCTCTATGCTTTTGTTTTTCCTTGTGATGTGAGAAAGAAAAGAGATTTATCACAGAATGTATTCATTTGGAGAACTGTTTTTCGAAAGTCCAGTTGAATCTTTATTGATTCCCTCTGGCTCTTAAAACATCCATGTTTGCCTAATTCCTCTTCTATGGTTTTTTTGTCAGTCCACAATCCATTACATTTCTCTTGAATTTGAATGGTTAATTGTTCCTTCCATGATGCTAAGTTTTCTGCTTTTCGTTGTTTTTCCAGTGCTACTTGTTTAGATTTTTCTACTTTTTCATTGTGAATCTGTTGCTTTCTCTGGAAATAAAGCTTTTTTTGCTCTTTTACATCTGTCCTAGCTCTTTCCATTACCACTTCAAGATCTAACTTAGACAGATTATCTCTCCAGGCTTTTGTCTTATTCAAATTGAACATGATGATACCTTCATAAACCATGTCAAGCGCTTTAGGTTTTGCACGTTTAGGTGGTAGTTACCTGAGATTTGAAAAGTTACCGAAAAAATTATCAATTTTTATTTTTTGGGCGTTTTCGAATCTACAACCATTCCTGAGAGTGCCTTGAAAATTTCAAACCCGTATCTCAAGTATTTGGGTCAAAGGAAGCATTTTTGTGTACCATGGTAGTCCAAAAACCCCCCTAGCAACCAAATTTCAATCGGTTGCTATGGCCTTAATTGCTCAATACATGTCCCAGCATAGCAAAGTAGCACGCCAAAAGAAAGCTTATTTAACGCCCTTTCCGAGCGTCAAAGTTCCTTATCTACTTTGGTTTACGGGTTGTTTCAAAATATGGGTTTTAGTTCCATGACAAGCGAGCAAAAGTGTAAACAAAATGGAAGCAAGTTCTGTGACTTTGCAACTGTATTTTGTTGGTGTAAAGCCATTTTATTTGCATGAAATGACATTGCTGATGGATTATTCTTATTGTAATTTGATGTTGAAGAGTTCTTGGATGTATTTGGACAAGCTTTTGTATTGTTAATATCCTGAAGAGGTTGGCTATCCGGTACAAAACCATTTGTCGTTATGTGATTTTCTGGAAGGATTTCTGCAGCTCTTCTTGACATTCAAACTATTTTGTGATATACTATGAACCACTAGTTAATTGGAGTAACCAGAAAATTCCATTGTACCATCAATTAGACGTCCACAATACAATAAATGGTGTATATACTTATATGGCTTCGCGAGGGTTGAAATCTGGTATGAGCAACCGGTCGCGCAGACCTCGCACCTTGACCGACAACATAAAAAACCCTAATTGATAGTCAGAGACTGACTCCATTTGATTGAAAATACATGATAATATTTTATTGAGTGAACTGAAATGAAATATACCCAAAATTTGGTGAATAAAGAGTCAAAATGGACTTTGCGCAAGCCAAATACAAGATTTTTGTTAGTTTGGCGCAACACGAAATAGGACAAAATGCAAGGATTTTGGACGTTTTTGATGATTACACTGGTTATGTGATATAAATTATGGATTGTTTTACAAATATAGTCAAAAAGCTGAAAAAACTAGGTTAAAAAATACATTTTGTCATAAGATATTACGTTTTCTTTACTTTTTTGCCCTTTTCCCGGAAACGCATTTCCGGGGGTTACTAACGCCTTGACGGATATTTCTCAGGATTGGAAAGTGCTAGCTTCATGAAATTTTCAGGGAAGGTTTCTTTCACCATTTGCCAGAAAACTAATGACAAATTTTCATGAAAAAATGTTCCACTCCTTCAAACTCAAAAAATCTACATATTTTAGGTTCCAGACCCCCTGGAAAAAAATTTCAAAAAAATTGTTCATTAGTTTTCTTTGTTTTCTCATTACAAAGCTGTGTGCCAAAAATCTTTAATTGAAATGATCTCTAGAAAAGCCTGTCGAAAGAAAAATATAGAACGTTACCCCCTGGCCAATATTACCCCTTTGCTATTTTTAGAATTTTTTTTTCATTTTTGACATTGTTAATAGTTGTGTTACATTTGTGGAAAGTTTCGTCAATATATCTTTGAAATTTCAAAAGTTATGACTAAAAAGGTAAAAAATGACTTTTTCCATTTCTCAGGTAACTACCACCTTAAGCCAATCAAGCATGCCAAATGTTCTTTCATTCAGAGCATTGGATGTTGGCACAGAGACAGTCTCTTGACTAATTTCCTCTGAAGGATTGTCATATCTACCTCCTACTAAATGGTCTGCCAACATTCTTTTAGAGACCACCATGAAACTAGCAAATATCATTTCAAGCAAAGGTTTTGTCATGGACTCATCATGTTCAAATTGAGAAGTCAAAGATCAAAAATAGCATCTTTATGAAGGTGTTTAGGAAAGAGACTATCAGAGCAAAATAAAAAATCAGATGAGTCAACGCTCCATTTTTCAAACTTTTTGACCATGCTTTGGTAATTCTTTGACATGTTAAGAGCAGTTTTAGATGGACCTGTTACCTTTTTGTGTATCAGCCCTAACGCTCTAAAACCTACCTTATAAGCTAAAACATTTAAGTCATGGTAGACAGCAGTTAAAAGCTTGTTTTCATTGTAAAAGTCAGCAAAAAAGGCTTCTATTAATGAATACAAATGAAATACCCCAGCACCATTTAAAAACAATATATAAAAATCTGTTTCCCAAGAAAGGGTAGAGGGGAATTTCAGAAATGTTATGTTCACTCTGTAGATAGGTGGAAAATTGAATCATGCGACCACTCTTGTCACAACCCCTTTCTTGGTTAGATTTACAAACTGTCCTTATAGTGCAGGTACAACCAGACTCTCAATTTGAATACCCTCCGTGAGCAAGGGAACCCACTTTTTTGTCTTTATCATACAGTAAACCCTCCCAAATTTTCAAAGTGGCTTCAGCTTGATCGGCGAGGCCAACCAAATAATGAAGTCCACAAAAAAATTCATCCACCCTTATCAGTTTAGCTCTTTCTTTTTCAGGCAGGGTATCCCATCCCTCTTTAATTTGTGGTAAAACACTTGTTCTATATCCTTTTAAAAGGTTGTTAAATCTTTTTGAGTGCTACAGCGGTCACTCATAAGATTTTTTATAGAGCCAAATACTTTACTGCTAAAGGATTTGTCACATGACTTTTCAGTCAAATCGTCAAAGGTTCTTTGTAGAACTTTTAATTGCATTTCTGCATCCCCAGATGATGTTTCTCGAAGGCCTGCATTTAGGGTTTTTCCACTTTTTATTGTAATATCATATGATAAATAAGAGCGACCTTTTTTTGAAGTTCCATCAGAATGAAGAATATTCAAATCAGAAAAATTTGTTAGGCTTTTATTCTCAGAAGACTCAAAGAAATAGTTTCTCCAGATAATTCATACATTAAATGTTGCTGTGCTAAACATCGGGCTTCCAGTAGCATTCCCCTTTGCAAAAGTTGACCCAGGAAGTACTGGGGCATTTCTCTTGGCAATATTTTTCAAGACTGTTCCTACAACCTCTTTCACATTCCTAGTACCCACACCCATACATAGTAAATCCTCATAAATTGCTCTTATGTCACTATGGTATCGACCATTTTCAAAGACCCTGATTTCGTCATTGTTCATAAAACTTTCAAGCTCTTCTTCGACCTTAAGTTTTTCGTACTCGAGGTATTTAATTTCTTCTTTTAAGTCCTTTAATTCAGCTGTAAGATTTTTAGAATGGGATTGAAACCCCACGGCGGCTATTCGCGCTCAATTTTCAGCTTGATCCACAATGCATTGCGTTATTTGTGGTTTTTTCTTTTTTTATTATTGTTTTTCAAATGACAATAAAATCAATTATTTCCCCCGTTTCTCGGTTCCGGCATCCTGGCAAGACGTCCATATGAGATAGACCCGGGCATCCCGAAAAACCTTGACCGTTTATTCACGAAGAATTCCATGCGAAGACAACATCACAGAAAAAGAAAAGATAAGTACTTTTTATATCTTCAAATATCTTCAAAATCAATGATGGACCACAACTATGCGAATAATACTTCAAGTTTACTAGGTCCTTCATTTGAAATACAAACTGCAGATGAGTCTAACTCTGCTTCTAATCAAGAGATTGCCACACTAAAAAATTCCATTGTGACAGAAGTAAAAACTATGCTTAACGACTTCAAACAATCTCTCAACGCTGGGGATGAGACATTATCCATCATAGCTCCTTCAAGAGACTCAGAGTTGTTACCTAATGGAAATACATTAGAGACCTCAAGTGGGGAAAATTTACCTGGAGGGCATCCTCCAGAGAAAAGGCTCAGACCATTGTCTGATGATGATTTTTCTGACCTTCTACCAAAGCGTCAGAAGATGGACAATCCTACATCAACGTCGTCTTCAGATGACTTGACTAATGTTTTTTTGATTTAGTTGATCAAGAGATGCCTGTTAACATCCTTTATGGGGCTGAAGTTCCTGCCAAACTAGCTTCCCGAATAATGGGACATTTTGTTGAAAAAAGCAACAATGCCGAAGCCAGGAAATTGATTTGTGACCGTCACAAACTACCTGCTAATTGCTCTGCAATCTGTGTTCCCAAGTTGAGGGAATCCATTCTCCAGATGAAATCTTTCAATGAGTACTCGAGACGTCAGGAGAAATCCTTGTTCAATTTACAGAGTAGTATTATTCAAGCTTCATCGTGTTTTGTTGACTTGCTTGCTGATGCAATTCAAGCAGAAGATAACTCAAAAGTTATTGACACGCGACTCCTATTGAGGAATTGTTTCGATGGTGTAGCCCTTTTGGGTCATGCAAGCAGATCAGTTTCCAACATGAGAAAGAGAAACCTTAAAAGCTGTCTTGATACAAAATACCAGGCACTCTGTAACCCAAGCAGACCCACATCAGAGTATTTGCTGGGAGATGACCTTGACAAAGGGATGAGAGAAGCATAAGGTTAGTCAAACAGTGAACAAATTGATCCCTGAGCTTAGAGCTAAAGTGGATGATTTTGAGGCTGGGTCAATCAGTCAGTGTCTCCCCTACTGGCAGGATATTACGTCGGATTCTGTTTTGCTAGACACAGTCTCTGGTTTGACCCTTACATTTGATGGTCCACCCCCAACATCATCTACCACAGCTCAACAAAGATTTGCCTCCACAGAACATGCTTTTGTTGTTAAAGAAGTAGATAGGTTACTACTGAAAGGTGTTATTGTTGAAACCCAACACGAAACAGGAGAATATATATCTCCTATATTTGTTACCCCAAAGTCTGATGGGGGTTTCCGCCTTATATTGAATTTAAAAAACCTTAATCAACATATGCCTTATATTCATTTCAAGATGGATACAATCGAAAAATTTTTAAGGCTGATAAAGAAGGACATGTATATGTCCAAAATTGATTTGAAAGATGCATACTACTCAGTTAAAATAAATGACGAACACCAGAAATTTCTTAAGTTCTATTTCAATAGCATTCTTTATAAATTCACTTGTTTACCCAATGGACTTTGTTCTGGCCCAAGGGTATTTACAAAATTACTTAAACCACCTTTAGCTAACTTGAGAGCTGAGAGACTTATGCTAATCTCTGCCTACATAGATGACCTGATTACTGCACATAAGACTTTCCAAGGGTGCTTTGATAATGTTTTGAATGTCATTTAACTTTTTTCCTCCTTGGGGTTCATTATTCACCCTGAAAAATCAGTTTTGATACCTAGCCAGATAATAGAATATCTTGGAGTCATTGTTGATTCAAAAGCAATGACAGTTTCTCTCACCAAGAAGAAAAAAGAAAAGATTGTTCTGTTATGTAACAAACTTTTGCAAGGGAAAAAATGTCTTATTAGAGACTTAGCTAAATTACTTGGCTACATGAGTTATGGTTTTGTCGCTGTAAAATTTGGGAAAATGCATTATAGAAATCTAGAAAGACTGAAGATTGAGGCATTAGTAAAATCGAAAGGCAATTTTGACTCTTACACAGGCTTAACAGATAAGAGTAGAGATGATATTTTGTGGTGGAGGGATAATATCCAAGATTCATACAATGATATATACAAAGGAAGTCCCAAGAGAATATTAACCACAGATGCCTGTCCAACAGGGTGGGGAGCGGTTACCGATACATCTAAAACTAATGGTCTCTTTCTTGCCAATGAGCAATCTATTCATATAAACGTATTAGAACTTAAAGCAGTAAATTTTGGTCTCAAATCCTTGATGGATAATATTACTGACCTCCACATAAAGGTTTTGTGTGATAACACAACTGCTGTCGGATGCATAAATAATATGGGTAGTTGTAAATCTACACTTTGTGATGAGGTTGCAACTGATATATGGGAATGGGCTATTGCAAGAAATAATTGGATTGTAGCATCCCATATACCAGGGATTGAAAATCAGGAAAAATGAGACAAGGCTAGAATGGAAGCTAAATGAGGAAATAGTGTTGGATATAACTGACTATTTTGTCTTTTACCCTGACATTGACCTGTTTGCTTCGAGAATCAATGCTCAGTTTCCCACCTTTGTCTCATTTCGCCCTGATCCAGAAGCCACTCATGTCAATGCTTTTACCATTGACTGGACAGGCCTTAGATTCTATGCTTTCCCCCCATTTTCATGTATTGACAGGGTTGTTCAAAAAATTTCAAATGAGAATTGCAAGGGCATACTTATAATTCCCAACTGGCCTAATCAGCCGTGGTTTCCAGTAGTTTACAATTTAGTGATAACAGAACCTTATATCATTCCTTTCAGACCACACATGCTGTACTTGCCAACAAATCCACAAGCAGAACACCCAATGGAATTGGAGCTGATGGCATGCTTGCTGGCTACACAGGACGAACATTGAAATTGTTGCAATCCTCTTGGACACCAGGTACAGTGAAACAGTATAAATCTTACCTCATTAGATGGGAAGAATACTGCTCAAAGAGGAATATTAACTCTATAGGTGCTTCAGTTGAAGTAGGAGTTGAGTTCTTATCAGAATTGTTTCATGAGACAAACATGCAATATTCAGCACTAAATACTGCCAGGTCAGCCCTGTCAACTGTTATACCTGAGAAAGATGGCCTCACCTTTGGGAAGCAGCCTATTGTGAAAAGGCTCATGCGAGGTATTTTTAAGGAGAGACCTTCTCTCCCAAAATACACAGTTATGTATGATGTGGATATTGTGCTTAGATATTTCATGTCCCTGCCCAAACCTGATGATATAGACCTCAAGAAATTGTCTATCAGAACTGCAACTCTTCTATGTATACTTTCTGGACAAAGGTCTCAGACAATTTCCCTTCTAACAACAAATTTTGTTAGACCTTCGGAGGGAGAAATTATTTTTCCAATTGAATTTCTTTTAAAAACTTCCAGACCAGGTTTTCATCAAGAACCTTTAGAGTTTTCTAGATACATACCTAACGAAAATATCTGCCCGATATATAATATAGAGTGCTACATAAATAGAACTAAAGATTTAAGAAAGCAAGAAAAGGGATTTTTCATAAGCTTTGTTTATCCCCACACTTCAGTAACCTCAAAAAACAATAGCTTCTTGGGCCTTATCATTTTTACAGGAAGCTGGCGTCGACACTAACATCTTTGGTACACATTCCACAAGATCCGCATCGACATCAAAGGCTTTCAAGTCGGGTATGAGCCTGGCGGACATTGGGAAGGCGGCAGGTTGGTCATCGGGGTCGACCTTTCGAAAACATTACAACAAACCCATTACAATCAAGAAGAATATGGGCCAACAACTGTTTTCTACTACAGTTTTGTAGGGTTTTACCTTATGTATATAGTCAACAAGTTTATTCTTTTTAGGAAATTTTTTTTTCCTTTTTATCTGTTAATATCGAAAAGAACATTGTGTTTTTATGTATCTTCATAGTCAACAGGTTTTTATTATCAAGAAAAATTTTGTTCGTTGCATTAAAAAATGCCTGTTGTCTTATTATCTACTGGTTGTTAAAAGGGGCTTTGAAGTCTCATATGGACGTCTTGCCAGGATGCCGGAACCGAGAAACGGGGGAAATAATTGACTGATTAAACAAGTTTTAATGCAGTTTGATCGAGATATTTCCCCCTTTCTTGTTCCCCATCCTGGCAAGAGTTCATGTGCCCGCCAGCCCTCCCTTACCAAGGTGCTTACAGCTAAGTGGGTGATACTTTTAACAACCTTTTGTCTTCAAAGTAGGTTTTTCGGGATGCCCGGGTCTATCTCACATGAACTCTTGCCAGGATGGGGAACAAGAAAGGGGGGAAATAATCTTGATCAAACTGCATTAAAACTTGTTTAATCAGTGAATTATTGACTCCTTCCAGTTGTAAGGCAACCTTATGGCAATCACCACTTAAATGACGCTCGAGTTGGTGCAAGGTTACAGGGAAAACCGGTACATGTTTTTCTGACTTTTCAAAAGAGTGAAGAGACAGGGGTGTCAGATTTTTCAAAAAAGTGTGCTGTATTCTGTTGCTTTTGATAGATCTTACTTCATTTCAAATTAGGAAAAGATTACTATATGAATAAGCGTAAAGAAAAGAATTCAGCGTTTTTAAAATGAATTTTTTCGAGTATCATTTCAATCAAACACCAAAAGTGACTTGACAGAAAAAACAATTTCATTTAATCATACTTTGGCCCGGGACTTTGGCCGTGTCCATTTTCACTTAAGTCGACAACGGTTGAAATAATGATAGAAGAAAATGTATTTTTATCCATCATATCAAAGACATGGTATAGTAGTAAATACCCAAAATCTTCAATTCTGACTTTGTGACAATTAAAATAAATTGTACTTACACCATATTTCGTCACCGTTGTAGTTCTTTCAGTGAAAGCTTCCACTGAGGCTTTTACTGCCCTTTTCTTGTTTACCACAAGATTGGTTTTATGTTTGGAACCAACTTTAGTGACAGCTTCTTTCCATTTTCTTCAGACGTAGAGTGCCCGATCACCTCACTTTCCCCCCATGATAAAAATGTTGCCAAACTAACTACTCTTTTCTTACTCATGTTTTGTGAGCTAGTAAAACATTTCTGTTAAATATGTAATTCAACAAGATATAGAATCATTGAATCAAGAAACTCTCACTTAAAACAGAAATCTGGCTATTATGAAATGAAGAGACTCCAACTTTGACGTCTATGAATAAACACCTGTAAAAGAGAGAAACTTTAAATTAAGCTTATTTACAGAATGGAATAATTGTTTTAATTGATTGAAAAGAAAAATAATTTCTATTACGCGCGTGCTATCATTTCCTAAGAGTGTCTTAGGCGTGCTTAAATCGCACGTCTTGGAGTTTCTTTAGTGTCTGATATATGTTTTTGTGTATCAGGGTTTAGATGCAATTGGTTTGTTTTGGTCCTAATCCGGACTCTTGATTTAGTAATATACAAGGTTGACATAAAGTATAGATACCATCACTGAACATCGAACAGTTTCCAACACAAAAAGGGACTCTTTGTTGAGGTGGTATACTGATGAAGCTATTTCTGGGTCAGATAACTTCAACCCATATTCTTGTATATCAATGAGAAGTAACTTTTCTTGTGACAAGACGAAGGAGAAACGAGCCAAACTTTGTGCTTGTTTGGTTAGTTCATCATCACTTTCACGACAACATCCATCGTTGTATAAATACT
>NW_027103422.1:0-3333 GCF_902728285.1 Clytia hemisphaerica | reverse complement strand
ACAGTCAATCAAATCTGCACATAAAGAGCCATTGTTTTTGGAGACAATGGAATTACATAAGGATGAGAAGCACTTTGGTAATGGAAGCCAATTCGTGAGCTTTAAAGTCCTTGAAAACCAGGACGTTCTTCAATCTTCTCGGGAACCCAGGATTTAAGGCCATGAAATCCTCGATCATGGATTTTTCGTAACCTGCAAATATGAAAATTGGATTTTGAATAGTTGAATCCATGTTTGGATTCATCCAAACCAGCAGCTCATCGGCAGCCTCTCTCGCACAGTCGTTGGACTCTTTCGTCTTCGGAGCAAGCGTATACGCCTCATCCAAGAAGACGACTCCTCCGATTGCTTTATTTGCCACTTCTCGTGTTTGTATAACCGTTGCACCAATACATCGGCCTACTACGTCAGACCTCTTGCAATCGATGAACGTTTTATTTATAAGGATGCCGATGTCCTTGAAAATCTCTGGAAAGCAAAAAACGAGAGGCAAAGTTTATTCCTTGAGATAGAGAATGCTGGAAAGGAAGAATGAGTTGAGTTAATTACACTTAGCAAACTTTTTGGTCTCTAAGCTTTTTTCACATGCACGCAAAACTTTACCTAAGACCTTAGAGAACGGGGAATTTCCCTAAGCTTACGTAGTGTTTTAAGGCCTTATCTAGAGTTTGCTTACGCTCAAAAAGTTTTGAACGGAAGGAAAAGTCACGTAAGACACCCTCTTAATCAAAAAAAATTCTACATAATGTCGGGGAAATTCCCAAAAGACAGCCTTACGAACGATTTTCTGCATCTTTTCCTCGCCAACACAAATTGCGTAAGTTTATGAAATTCACTGTTGCAAGAATTTTCATGGTAAAGGAGAATGACAACAGATATCAATTCATACCCCTTCCCCGTCAAAGAAAACAAAAATGCACTGACATAAGATTTGATTTTTCTCTCAGTTCAATGGCTGGTAATACTGATGATGACATCACCTCTGGACTCGCAGACTCAGTTTCCAAATACAACATTATGTAAGTTTAGATGTTTTGATAGAGCTTTGGATTGGAATTAAGTTCTCAATTTTAACCCCTCTTATCATAAATCACTCGCCTTTTGTGTTAGATTATTTTCATAAAAAAAGTCAATAATTTAGCATCATACAATTTGACACAGAACAGAACACCCCCCCTCGCTTATTATTTTTTGGGAAAATGTTTTTGAAAGTTCCCTTTTTTGTCCAAATTCTACTGTATTAGCCTTTTTTAAAAAAATTTTCCACCAGGGCATTTTTATTCAAACACCCCCTCCCGCTTATTAAGTTTCGAGATTTTTTCCACCCCATCCCACTTATTCAACCCCCTTCCCTTCGGCTATTACGTGTACCCGAGATTACCATGAAAATACTTTGTAACGGCCAATTCATCATATGCACTATTGCAATGCCTTCAATGGACCCATTTCCATCGCATTAATGAAATTTTTTTGGCTTCCCTTATCGGGGGGGGGGGGGGGGTGAACGGGATATCGGTACATCGGTATTGGCCTTTTTTGAGGTCGGTAAATCGGTATTAGGGAAAAAATAGTTCGGTATTCGGTATTTCAAGAGCATCTCGGTATCGGTAAAAGACCCTTTTTTATGTCGGTATTTCCGTATTTCAGATCAACTATCGGTATCAAAGATCATGTGAAATAAAGAAATCCACGCCTTCATTCATGAAATTTTTAATAAGAGATGCAAGAGAAAGGGAATCACCGTCTCAATGTTGGTACAAAACAAAATTATCAATTTTCAATATGAAATTATAAATGAGACAGGGGAGTCGAGTAATTCTCCGTCTGAAAATGGTACAAAACAAAACTGTTATTATATAAATAAATGTAAACATCATTAAAAATGCAAAAAAGAGCGACGACTTTTTTTCTACAATTTTTTTGCTTCAATCTTGATTTTGTTTGAGAACGATTGTGTGTGTGGTAAAAATTTCAGAAGAGGCAAAATCCAGTTTGAAGGTTTTCACTAATGAAATCAGGTAAGTAAAATCTGTTCAATCTTTCTTATTGTAAACATCGTTTTTTAATTCCAACGCCAGGTATTTCTGCAGCCTCTATTTTGGAGGTTGGCACGCCTTTTTTTGTAAGAACACGGGGCTAGAAATAAACAGACCCGGGGGGTATTACCCTTGTCGACCGACGGGGGTGCTCCGCTGAGGTTCGAAAAATGGACCCTACGTGGGACTCGAAAGTTGCGAAAAAAGTGACCCTGAATGGGACTGAAATTCCAAACTTTAGACAAAAAGGGGTGCAGGATGTGCCACTGGTCAGGGTACCTTTTTTCACCTCCACCAGTCCCACATAGGGTCGCAAAAACACGAAATTAGAAAAATCAGTCTCTCAGACTTTTTTTGGAAATTTTGGGACAGAATTAGAAAATCCTTGAGAAATTTTGGGGATTTCAGTCCCATTCAGGGTCACTTCTTTCGCAAATTTTGGCAAAATGTCCCACGTAGGGTCCATTTTTCGAACCTCAACGGAGCACCCCCGTCAGGCTATAATATATAGCCATGTATAGGATGCCGTTAAATGTCAACGAATGGATCAAAAATAAGCTCTTTAAAACGGCAGCCCTGACTTGAATGAGTGATTGCTAAAAGTAAATCTTTCAATGATGTTATCTTTTTTTCCTTGATTCATTATGTGTTAAGCATTCGCTTTGTGACTCTCCCACTAAAAATGGTATGTTCTTAATTGCAAAATCTTGATAAGGCATAATAGTTCCATTTTAATAATGTGTTACGTTTACCCTTTTTTAAGTCTTCAAGGAGGTATCAGATCCATTGCCGAAAAAGAAAGTATTGGTGGAACGTTCGACATACGGTTATTTAGACGAGAGAATAGCAAGGATGGCGCTACTATGTATGCTATAACTACAGACTACCAGCTTAAGTTGGAGCTGCCCCTCATACTGAGTGGATCAAAATCTGAAAATCTAGTTATAGGTATGTTTTAGTCTTTTGCATGAAACAGTCGCAAGTAAAATTTCTACATCGCCACGAGTTAAAAATCCGATTGTTGAAATCTTCTCAGAGAATGATCAGTTTTTGAATTAATCGCAACTTTGCGAAGAAAAATTTAGAGCTTAGGTTGTTCATATTATGCGTGCACTGTGAGTCAATAATGTGAAAGATTAAAAATAAACATTATGTCAGAAATAAACCTTTTCTATTTTCTGAATTTTAGTTATGGTCAATGAAGTAAAGCTTTCCTTCTCCAAGAATGTCCCTGCCATTAATGTTGTTTCATCGGGGCCATCATCGTCGAAAAAGGATCCCATTGTTATTCAAGAGT